>NW_008823913.1:3209021-3209662 GCF_000699105.1 Pygoscelis adeliae
GGGGACGCAGGGGCGGAGCGGGGACGGGGCGGTGAGTCGGCCTGCGGGATCCGCCCCGCTGGATGAGCTGCCTACCGGGCACCGGCCAGAGGCAGAGCAGCTTCCCCGCCTGCCCGGGGATTTTCACACCGCTGCTTGGAACCACACACCAGCGCACAGAGAAATAAAATGCGTAAGGAATTAGCCTCTCCGTCATTCTTTCTGGGCTCAAAACAAACAAAAAAAGGAGCGACACAAAATAAGCTTAAGAGTCTGACTAGCTCCACAAAGCCGGGCAAAGCCTATGCACGCACTGTAAGCTGCGATTTAGTTACTCCAGCAGGAAAAACCTCAGTTAAAAGACAGACACAGGAGCCACATTTTTCGCTTTAGATACCGAGAAATAACAGGAAAAATATGCTAGATACCGAGAAATATCAGGAAAAATATGCGAGGATAAAGCTACGGGCGGAGGCAGACCTCGGTTTCCCTGCCGGGAAGGAGCAGCTGCTCCGCACAGGTTTAAGCCTTTCCCCCCCTCACGCCAGAGCGCAAAGCCATCGCGGCGGGTGACGCCGTTGCCTTTTCTCCCTCGCTCGCAGCGGTCCCCGCAGGAAAACGGCTCGTTTCCCCCGGGCCGCCGGCACGCAGCCGGGGGACAG
>NW_008823913.1:3210955-3221835 GCF_000699105.1 Pygoscelis adeliae
AGGGGCCTACCTCTGTGGCGGCGAGGAGGCCAGGCGAGAGCCGAGGAGAAAAGCTGCACGGGGTGGGGGGAATAAAACGAACACGAGGTAAATTCTCAGCCGAAGCAGCCGGCTCGGTTATGGTTTTGTCCCGGGGTATTTTCGGAGGGGTTTTCACGTGAAGGCACTATAATAAGCGATGTAGGATTGCTCAGACTTTTTTTTTTTTCTCGACGGAGAGTATTTGTCTTCCACATTTCTGCTGAGAGTAAGTAAAAGCCTGGAAGATGGCACGGGTCTGTTAAAAGTTCAGTGCTGTAGAAAAACCATTAAGAAAAAAAGCCCAGCTGGAGATTGGAAGATAAGTAGGATAGGTCAGAGCACTTGTTGCCGGAAAAGGAGTTTTGGGAAGACCTCATTGCTTATAAGGAAAAAAACTACACAGGTTTTAAGGTATAAAAGAACAATTTTGAAGATGAAGGAAACCAAAATGCAGCTCACATACAAGTAGTTTCCGAAGCATCTGAGGTCTGTTGGCAGTGATGGTGTTTTCCTTAAAAAAGTAAATAAAAGCTAGCCCCTAGTTCAGTTTGGCTGTACTCTTGTATTTCCATGAGTAGAGGATAGAGATACAAACTGACAAAGCCTGTGGCGAAACTGTCAGTTATACTTTGTACCCTGAGGCAGGGCTCTTTTGTTGTGCTACATAAATGCAGCATCAATAAAATTTTCTTCGCCTCCTTTTCTTGTCAGTACTGACATCTTTTTTTTTCAAATCTTTATCAAGTTTTTTTACCCAAGGGGCCTTGGTACTTTGCAGAATATTGGAGAAATAGAATCCCTCACAGTTCAGCTAGTGGCTGTAATCAATAAACCATGTGCTAGTTGATTTTATTCTGCCTATCCATTTTTAAATACAATTCACATGTTTATACGTTTTTGTCATATGCTTCTTTCTTCTTAATGGCAAATTAATGGCCATTCTTGAAGAATAGTACAAAAAAGTCATGCTTGCACAGTAAAGAAGAAATATGTTTTGGCAAAACAGCAGGAAGCAAACATCTGTGAGAGTATTTGCAGTAGCGCTTTTATTGCAATTTTCCCATCATCTCTCTAGCTCCAGTGCTGGTAGCTGTAGTCTTGTACAAAGGAGAAAGGTGATAATCCTTTTGACTTACTTAGCTACACTTCAGAGTGCACCAAATCAAGCTTCCTAATCCAGTTCCCACAGACGAGTTAGATGAGGCGTATGACAAAGATGTAGAACAAGATATTAATTGGAATGGAGAAAGAGGCAGGGATGTAGCATAGTTTAGCAGAGAAATTACATTAAATCTGATACAGTGCAGAGAGTACATAAATCTTGAGATGCTTCTTGAAAAACAGCTTCAGCCTGTTAAAAGTTAAAAATATCCCATAAAGGGCTTTTACAAATTTTTAACAAGCTGTTTCTTTTACTTCATTTTGAGTAATGAAGTAACTCTTACTACTCTCCCTTAACAAGACAGACTTCTTAGTCCATTATTTATCTAGTCAAAAGATACTTGACTAGATGGACAGCTGTTGTCATCTGGTATGGCTGATCCTATGCCCTATTTATGCAGCTGCCATACAGTTGCCTATAAAAATATTCCTGTATGTTAGAAGTAATTGTTTTGACCTTTTAATAACAGTTAATACTTACATTATATTTTACAGGTTCTAAGTACTATACCACAGTATGTTTACCATAGTTCCAACTTTTATCTTCTTTTTGAGGATTAGGAACGAGGAATATTAAGCCATGAGCAGAAAGTCACGATAAAAACAACATTGATCTCTGCAGGTAGTCCTCCCAACCCACGTAGTGAGGTGTCAGTCCACCTAAGTCATGACTGACACCTCACTGGTTCACTGAAACTGGTGGCAAGGCTCCCACCACAATGCACAAGCCCTGAACCTCAAAGGCAGTGATAGCACTCACGCACAGTCCTCTTCAGGGGTCATAGCTGCACAGGGTCCCGATGTTGAAATGAGGCAAATGCGACAGTACTTCTCGTGCTCTCTAGAGTCTTGCTGATGCTCTGATTCAGTACTGACTCGAAGAAGTGCAAACTTGGACTTACTAGTGCTGCTGTATATGCTTTTCTACAGATGTCAGTGCAGCATCAGGTTTCTCTCTGCTGTTTACCTTGAGAGACATGCTGGGATCTCCATTTAGGTGTTAGGAACTGACCAGGTTACACAGAAACAGGAATTAAACTCTACATGAGGAATAAAAAAATAACCAGCAGTCCAATCCTGAATATAGAAGTGACTCTTCTGTTCAGAGATGGCAAGATGGACAAGGGGGAGAAAGAAGTGTCTGTCATTCAGCGAGGACAGCAAAGGATCCCAAAAGCTGAACAATGTTTCCATTGTTTTAACACAAGCTCTGCTTCTCCACTGAAAGATCCAAATGACAAGGACACTAAGGGTTTCTTTCTCTTTGCTGTTTGTTTCCCTAGTAACAAATACACAAGCTGCACTGTTTGAATACCATCCTTTTCTCTTTTTTTTTTTTAAGATAAAGACATGTCAAGGATGTATTCAGTGCTTTCCGTAGCAGGTTAAAGTTGCTTGTACGAATGAACCTCTGATACAGCATGATGTACTTGAAAGTACTGCATGTAGTCCACTGAGACAGTGAAATAACTTAAAATAAAAAACATAGAAGAAATTAGATGCTTGCATCTCAATTTCTGTACTGTTTAGATTGTAAACTCTTAGGGTGAAGTCTGCCTTTCACAGTGGAGCTCTGATCTTGATTAGCAAAGCAGATGGCATACTACTAGTACTACTAAATCCTGTGTAGTGTACTAATTATATCACAATCATATCATCACTAATACAATGCACACCATTTTAATGGGACTGATTTTGACACTGACAACTCTTGCCTATGTTTTTGTTGTGAGCTCTGTGTCATGAAACTTCTCTTTAAATATAATTCTGTAATAGGAGGGGGTGGTGTTGCTCTTTCTCGTTAGGATTCTAATCAAGGTTATGGTCTGTAGTTCTAGAATTCACTGGGTTACTACAGGAACTAGAGAGATGGCATGCAGTCATGGTCCATGTGGTTTAGCACATCAGAAATAGAACTGGTAGGTGAATCGTATCCAAAAACATAAAAAGCCATTCCTGAAAACAGGACAAACTCAAAACATAACAGGTAGCAGCAGGAAAGACCATTAAAGGCATCTAAACTGAGAAGGAATGTCAGGATCATTCCTTCTTTTGCTTCTTCAGGATATGTTAAGTCTCAGAAGTTTGGAGACTTTAACCAAATTAAAAAAAAAATTGATTGGTCTTAGAATTGTCAAGCTCTGTGTTCTCTGTTTTAGCTGAAAGAAGACTACTGAAAGAAGGAAAAACCATTTTTTTAGGCAAAAATAACTTCTTTCCTATATGTTTGCCATAAATGTGAGCTTAGTAATGAAGAAAAAAAAAAAGGTTTGCTCTTCTCTTTTGTTACTCAGGTTTATAACATTGTGTTCTCCAAAGTTCTCCAAGGAAAATAAATACGTGTCTATTTCCTGGGACATGGCAGCAGCCAGCCTAAAGAGCATAATACAGAAATAACTGACAAAATTAATATCAAACTTCTGATTATATAATATGAAAATAATTACACATTAATTGCAAAACAGCTTGTCGCTAGGTCATAAATTATACTGGTATTTGTCACAGCATATTTTAGTTACTTGTCTGGAACTGCGTCTGTAGGGAGGTCTTTCAGGTGGGCAAATAAGTATCTTTTCATTTGGGATGATTTTTGAAACCAGTAGAAGTTAAGTATTAAATTGTACTACGTATGCCAACGTAAAACCTGCAAACCCAGAAAAGATGCAGTGAAGTTATTGTTTCAGTGGATCAGGGAATATCAAGTGATACGGTCGGCTGTCTGGAAATACTTTGATGCCTCAAGCTATCCTCAAGTGGAGAATAGGTAGAGGAGTTTGTTTGGGGGCTATGAATCAAACAAATTTGTATTGTGATTTTTATATGACATAGACATCTGCTCATATACCTATAAATGGATGTGAGGTGGAAAAGAGTCTATATCACCCAACTCTAGATACCTCATTCAGGAGTATATATATTCTCTCTAATCAGAGGGCTGAAATATACACCACTAGAGGGTGATTTGTCATCTGCAAAATCTGAATTGCTCTTTTTATCCCCACCAACACTGTGGAAGTGCTACTTTTATCTCTTGTGTGACTTTTGAAATAGCAAACCCAGATGTTCTCTAAACTTTTCTAATATTCAGACTGACAGATATACAAGTGTCCTACCTAAAGCAGAGAAGTTCACCAGGGAATTAGCCAGCATACAAGCCCTTCAAGCTTCAGCATGCCTTAATAGCTAGGTTAAATTTTTTTTTGTTTTTTTCCCCCAGAATTTGGTTTTATAATACTGAAATATCTACTTTCAGTAGAAAATCTAGACCTTTCACTGCAGGATAGCAGTAGTAGGAGCTTATAAGAGTTCAGATTTTGTTATATACTCCTTTTGGTCTTTAAACAAAAATATAAGGCCAACAAAAAGAATCCTCTTGATACAAGCACAGTAATGAAAATGGTGATCATAAGAACAAGTGACAGCCATATTTATTCCTGAAAATTGTTTCTTGTACTAGCCAAGCTGTGGAGAGAAAAAGATACTGGATCCATGAAGTTCTGACTGTCCTCAACAGCAGAGGCAGCTGCAGGGACTGCGAGCAGCTACTTGCCTAGTTCGGTAAATGGGGAAGCCCTGCAACTGGTTGTTTCTGCTTTTCCTGCTAGCTGTTGCTGGATTTGCAGAAAGTCTTTCAAGAGACTCAAGAGCAGAACAGACAATTGTAGTGTGTGAATACATGTGTATATCTCTCTATATAAAATTAAGAACAATGTTTTTCTAATGGCAGAATTTATAACTGCTCCGTTTGTGTGTATATCTGGCACAGTCAATCAATTACAACCTCTGAACTGTGGGATTCACAGATCAGGACCCAAAGGTGAGATACAGTAGAAAAGAAGTTCTAAAATTGGGAACACAAGTGTTTTGACTCATTCTAATATGCTTTAGACTGCTACAAAAGAAGATTCAGGACCAAAAAACAGTACCAAAAATATACATTAGAAGGTCTTCCTATTTTAATTAAAACTGTAGATTTAGGCAGTGGTGTGAGCTGTGTATTGTATCTCTCAGTCCTAACTCTGGAATTCTAAATCTTACTGTCTATGGGCAACCTACCTCAGGTTTCTTTTTATGGGAAATAAGCATAAGCATTTTATCTATCAAATACAGACTCATTTTGATAGTTAATGTTATGAAAGCGTATTAGAGATGGAAAACAGGATGAAAACAGTAGGCAGTCTTAACATTTGTCTGTGACCTGTTTCAGAATTCAGTATTTGGATTTAATTTCTGATTATGAAAGTGCATTGGTGTAAATGACTGGACTGGACAAAATCTGTCAGTGAACTAGAGCCTAACCCAGTAGTTCCAGAACTTCCGCTTCATCTCTGAAAGAGTAGTAGTTATTTTAAACTATCCCAAGATCCTTTGGGAGGGGGTGTGTCTAGATCATATACAAAGACTGAAAAGACAGAACTATTCTGAACCTCTGACAGTGGCTGGGTAATTCTGAATGCAGAGAGGGCTAGGTTGTGCTTCCAGCAAGATACATTGGGACTGTAGACAAGAATCAGGCTGCACTTTACCATGAGACTGGAAATGGTATCATCAGTTTTGCAGCTATTCGCTCCTGGTAAGTAAATTACACAGTACAGTGGAACATTTGAATTATCAATGTAGCATGCAAACAGGAGTGGCAACACAATAAACCAGCACAACAACACATACAAACTAATTGCACTTTATGAGGACCATAGCATTTCAAAGTGCAAAAGCAGATGCTAGTGTGTATTGTATGTATTTAGCAGTAAAGAAAGCAGAAGACACATTTCTCTAAGGCGAAAGGAAAAGATAGTAGAATAAAAAGAACTACATAAGCTTTTCAATGTACACATACATATTATAAAATCCATCTTTATATAGGATTGTCATCTGCTTCATGCAGCTACAGACTCCTTGGCTAATGTTGGCCAGCTATTACTTATCTGAGAAGTTAAACCTGTGTTTTGCGAGCCGTAGAAAAGCAGGGATTAATTTTCTGGTGATACATGTTTTGTATAAACACATTCTGCATATGCTTGCCTATGTATGTAAACCAGTCGGCTAAAGGCAGGGATTCAAGCTTTTTCTGTTTTAGGTTTGTTTGGTTTCTTTTTTTTTCCCCCCTCTTCCGCCAAGAGGTGTGTTTCTTATTTTAAAACCTAGACTTATATATCCATCCTCATTTTATATCCTGTCCAGATCGGGGCATCCAGCACAAACATATTCTATCATTTCACAGATAAATAGTGCCAAGGGGATTACTGTAATCATGTGGTACAACTCACTGTAAGATAGAAGCCATGTGACTGGTGATATTACTTGTCATTTAAACCAGAACATCCCTTAGGAGAACATCTTAGAACATCCTGTCTCTACAAACTGTTAATTCCTTGTTGCAGTCATTAATTACTCTCATTGACAAATATATGCATGTTATTTCTCCCTTGAATATATCTAATTTTATCTTTCAGCTGTTTTTTCCTTAATCTGTGAGACTGAGGAGGCAATAGGACTCATCGTAGATATCAGAGCAAGTCATTCTTCTGAGTAATAGCATTTTATAAAGCACATTTTTCAATTCCGAAGTTGTTTCTATATCTCTTTTCAGATCCTTCTCCAGCTTACCAAATGATTTCTTGAACTGTGGATTCCAGCAGCAATTTTTTTCCGTGTCAAGCACAGGACTGTTCTTTTCCTTTTTAGATAGTCTGATGGTCATATCTGTCTGTTTGGTTAATTGCCAGGCATTCAACTGATTCTTCATTAGGATCCCCAAAGGCATTTCAGAATTGCTGTTCCCACTTCAAGAACATGAATATCTGCCTATTCCCACCTTTCTAAGCAAGGAGATTTGCAAAGTTTAAAGCCCAGAGAAGCCTTATAGAGAGGGAAACAAAATCTTGATGAGTCTATTACCTTCCCTGAATTACAAAGAGCATTTCAGATACGTCAGAGACACCGAGTTGTTTTTTTTTTTTTTTAAGTTGTAACAACACTTTCAATAACTTACTAGGAACATATAGTAAAGTTTCTTTAATAGCTTAAATGCAAATTAGATTTGAAAATCACTGATGTTTAAGAGAATATAAGCAAAATGGACTTCTGGGAACAGATAACACGGTAATTGCTCTAATAAAAATGTTAGGCCACCCCACAGACCTCATCTTATAGATGTTTTTTAGACAATGATAGCTTATACAATGCTAAGGAAATATATTTCTGTTACCATTAATCTGTTATTAATCCATCAGCCTCACAGCAACTATTTTAATATAGTTAGCTGTTTGAATAAACAATATATGAAAGATAAAATGAGTGCTACAGATGTTTAACTTCTGTCTTTTCTACAAGTAGTACAGTTGTGTTATACAAACTTACTTGTTCTTAAGTTGAAGAAATGGGGATGTGACTGGCCTGTTTATAAATGCACTGACACTTTAATGAAGACTTCTGCTACTGAGAATCTTACTATAAGGGGAAAGCAAAAAAAAAGTTAGCTAATTGATTGTAAAAACATTTTCAGCTTGTTAGTGTTTTCTCCTGAATTGGTCCAGACATACCGTTCAAGTTAAAAGCTCAGCTACATTCAGGAGGCATCTCTTGTTGAGAATGACCAGCAGGTCACCTGGATTTTTTCAGAGGTGATTCAGAACATATGTTTCCTTAGTAAAGCTATACTCTAGAAAAAAAACACAAACAGATACCTATTTTGATTAGGAGGATTGACTTCCTCAGTGGTAGCCAGTCCATTGTTTACAGGGCAAAATGCAACAGGGCAGGGTAAAACTTTAAGGCATCACACTATTCTCTAGAATTATACGAAGACAGATATTATTAAAGAGCTTATTCTTTTTTGCAGTGTTGAGATGACTATACAAAGTAAAAAGTAATGTTGGCCACAGAAATTTTCTATCGGAGAAGGACAAAAATAAAATCTTTTATTGTAATTACTATGAGTCTAGTGTAACTTTGAAACTGAATTACAAGGAGACTGAAGAGGAGAACAATAGTAACAAGGAGAAAACATAGATGCTCTGTAACAGTCAGAACACAGGGCTGTACACTATAACTTGACACTGCAGGCAGGCCTAACCGATGAATTCCTTTTTAATAACTTATCTAAAAAGTGTCTAAAAAGATTGCTGGAAGGAGAAAGTACAGAGCAACCTCTGTCTTCCTGTCCTCACTGGGATTTTCACTGTATTAAATTCACTGTGGTAGCTGCTAGAGCTGCCTCTGCTGTTTTATCACTTATATTGATATACCTGATTCTGTAAGATTAACCCAAGGGCCTTACTTGCCACCCTTTAATTTTTCCCTCCTCTTAATCTTTCCTTCTTTTTTTTTCTCAAATCACGTAATTCTGTAAACCCCCGGAGAATGCAACTGAGTCTAAAGACTGGTTTTATTTAGAGTCAAGAAAGAAGCATCACTGATTTTTATTTTTCTTGATCAGATTAGCTGTAAGAGTTTCATTTGTGGGTTGGAATGATTTAGATATTAATTCTGTACTCTAACTACTAGATATTTCTGGTTTTTGTTTTCTCCAATGCTATCTCAGTAACTGAGATGCGAACAATCCTCTTACAGCTGCTGAAGGATTTAGAGACAAAATAGCACGTAACATTTTCTTCAACTGGGAAGATGTGCCTGGTACTGTACTGGCTCCATCTTGTGGCTGAAACTGTACTGATTTTTTTTGTAACGTGGTTTAACCCGGCAGGCAGCTGACCACCACACAGCCGTTTGCTCAGTATACCAGCTACTAGGAAGAAAATTAACTCTATCCCAAGCGAAACCAGGACAAACAGATTGACTCTTCTTACCATCATCCTTCTATAAATATGGGTAAATAAATGTGTGAACTTCCTTTATAACTTTTAGAACAAATGGGTCGAATGTTCTGGTAATAGAGAAGTAGGGAGACTGGTTAAAGACAAGATTAGCTCAAGCAAGCATTGCCTGTTTCCCTGTGTAACGCTATCAATCATAGTATTTGATTACATCCTCCTCGTTACTGGTAGAGAAGCCTCAGCCAGGCATAGTGAGAACAAGCATCTATCAGCACTTTTTAACTCCAAACTCCAGTAATGTTGCTGTTCACTATTATCTTAAAATCATAGAATAGTTTGGGTTGGAAGGGACCTCTAAGGGTCATCTAGTCCAACCCCCCTGCCGTGGGGGGTTGGACCCCCCCCATGAGTTTTCTCACTTTAACCCTTCTGATTCTCTCCCCCATCCCACCAGGGTGGGGGGGGTGGGGGACGGGGCGGTATGTGTGTGTGAGTTGAGTGGTTGTGTGGTACTTAGTTGCCGGCTGAGGTTAAACCACAACACAAGGTTAGTTGCTTTACGCTCTCCATGTTATTCCTACCATCCTGATTGGCCATCCTTCTTCATTGCTGCTGTATAGTGCCGTTTGCTCCGTAAGCGGCAGTACTCATGCCACGCAAACGTACCTGTCTCCCAACCTCTGGGAAGTAACTCTGCCAAAGAGTGAAACAGCCACAGCACAATCTACAGCAATTCTGCCTCTCAAGGGACCCAGCAGGCCCCCTTCTCTCGCCTCTTACTCTGTCCAGCTAGGCTGGAAAGTACAGTCGTTGCAGAAACTGCTACACACGGTGACTCCTTCTCAGGTTGTTAGCTTCATCCTGTGTACAGGCTGCTGAGGTCATTGACTCTGCACGGGACACAGGCAGCCTGGAGAGCTTTACACCAAGTCATTCCTTTCCCCTTTGGGCAGCAGTGGTTCTGCGTCTGCTACAGGCGTCCACTTTCTCAAGGGCAAGGGGTCAGGACGACAACAGGCGGCTGCACACTCCGGTTGAACTAAGACGCTGCTCTCTGGGGGCCCAGTGCAGGGAAAGCTGAGGTACATTCTGCACCACCAATGGCCCTTCACAAGGGAACCGTGCTCTGGTTTGAGCAGGAAAAGGTGTCAGTCACAGGCGTATCACTCTGCCCAGCTATTTGGCAGGTGTCTTGCTTGTTCAAGTAGAGGGGTATTTCTTGTCTTGCAGTCTTGATGCCAAAACAATCAGGGGTTCAAGTTACAAAAGCCTTTTGACATCAAAGCAAGATGACAGCTGTATTTCTACCAGCACTTTATTTGAGCTGTGTTGCTAGATGAAAATGGCTAGCAGGCCAGGAGATATTTAGAGGGGTCTGAAATAAACTGAGTGTCGAAGTGATTGTTTTAAGGAGGTGAATTAGGCAGCCAAAGGAACTGAGCTGCTCACCCGACACAGTGGCAGAACAGCCCATCCAGCCTACCACGTATTGCGTGTTGCAGGCAGCAGAGCGTGACTGCCACACTCGCTGGCCGGAGTGGCAAGGAGTGCAGAGCTACGCTCCTGTACAGAGCAAAGACGGAACCTCCAGGGCTCCAGGGTCATCTGCTGAGGACATCTAATATACCAACATGCCTCTTTGCTTTCCCTGCTTCATGTCTAATTATTTTGCATGCTGGAGGGCAGGGTGGTAAATAACACCGTGCAGTGTCTCTTATCTGAGTGACAAGCCCTGCACAGGAGTTCTTGTGTGTATGCAGGGTTAGGAGAGCAGGGTACTGAAGGCACAGAGGTGAGGAAAGGTGCGAACAAAACAACAAAGTCCAAGGATCACCATCATATCGCTCATCTGCAGATCAGCCACTTCCATCTGGTGTGTTCGGATGCGCTGTTTCCTGCTAAACAGAGCTGCCCCTCTCACAC
>NW_008823914.1:0-16041 GCF_000699105.1 Pygoscelis adeliae
AGCGCCCCGCGCGTGCCCCTCCAAGTGTCGCTGCCCCACCAGAGAGCCCGGTACGTGCTTTTCCTTAACTTGTCTCCTCTCTGGGAGCTCCGGGGCCTGGTGGGGAGAACCCCGGGGTCTCCGGGAGCCCCTGGGCGCTGGCCGAGACCCTCCCCAGCTGCTTCTCCCTTACGGCCTCCTGAGGCTGCAGGTCCTCGGGTTCCCCTCGTCCCCTCCTGGGAGAGGAGCGTGCCTGTTCCCGGGGTGCTCTCTTTGTGCTATCTCAAAAGATAGGAACTTCGAGATAAAACCAGCGCTTTAGGGAGTACCACATTGCTTTTGAGAGAGCACATGTTAGAGCTGAACTACGAAATACCATTTTTTTCCCCCTCAGCATGTTATTCCATCCAAAGTGTGATTTATGCCTGTTTAGAATAATGGTGGATTTCTGAGCTCCATCTGTTTGTCTGTCTGTTCACA
This sequence comes from Pygoscelis adeliae, assembly GCF_000699105.1. NCBI lineage: Eukaryota > Metazoa > Chordata > Aves > Sphenisciformes > Spheniscidae > Pygoscelis > Pygoscelis adeliae. The sequence continues at coordinate 460 of NW_008823914.1, forward strand.
CACACGGACTATTTCTGCCAATGGAGATTGCCTGTGGCATTATTGCAGTATAAGTAGTTTGATAGGAAATATTGTAGCAATTAGAAGTCCAGTGATGCAAGTTCCTGACACATTATGACTGTCTTGCTGTCATTTCTGTGTCTCCTTTAAAAGTTCATTTTTGTGAATCATTGTAAGCAACTGTTTAACTTCTGCAGCATTTCTACAGTTTTTACATTTTGAGACATCTCTTGACATTGAGTCAAACTCTTTCCACTGTTATTTTTTTCCTGTCGACATTCTTTGTGGCAGTCATACTCTTTTAAGCAACAACGGGGGGAGAGAAAAAAAAAAAAAAGGAACTTCTTTTAGATAAGAATGTTGCTGCCCCTGTTTCCTATGGCTCTGTGCCTTAAAGACCTAAAAAAAATGGGGGCTGGGAGGAACTTTTATTATGGTGGAAAAAGAGCATCTTCTGTGGGAAGTGAGATTTCTAGACGGCGTGTGAGTGACTGTTGTCACCCCAAAGGAACTTGTCACAACAGAATCAACCTTTTGGTTTCTTAACACCTGGGATGTATAAAACACTTTGCTTGTTTTGTTTTTCCTCTTTCCTCTGGAATTCTGTTTCTGGACAAATGCATGTTTTATGAGAGAGAATGGACACGTAATTTGAATACAAGTTTTAATACACCTTTTCAGATTCTTCAATGTTCATTTTGTTGGGAGAAAAGCAGGTGAAGATGAGTAACTTGGACTCCAAGCCCACATTGGGAAACAGATTTTTTTTTTTTTTTTTTGCGGTACTTGCCTTCTGTGATCCTACCCGAAAAGTTTTTGTCAACATATAATACTTAAATGTACATTGAAAATACTAAGTCTACACTGGCTTTTCTCATTTCTTACAATAATCGAGGCTGTACTAGAGAAAATAGTGGGAGATTGAGATTTATCTTACAGCATACTTTTTGGCTTTATTCAGACCTACCTTTTGGTCTGAAAGCCTCTTTCAATGGCTTTAAAGAGTTTTTTGCATACCGAATGATCTATTAATGATTGTTTACTCCAGGTAAAATGAGGTGGTTTTTTTTTTTTTTTATCTGGGGATAGGAGCCAGAAATACCTGTGTGGGTTTTTCTCCTGCTTTACCTCTGCTTTCTTAGCTGTAAAATGGGAGTAGTTACCACCTCCTGCGCACCTTCACAACACACTTTCTGGATGTGTAGAAGATGAATTAGTGGATGTACTTTAACATCTTTTCCTACTTTATGTGGTGCCAGATATATTTAACCTCAAGGCTATGAAAAATGTGTACACAACAAAGACCCTGGTAGTACAGACTAGACTGTGTGAACTGGAGCAGCCAATAAGTGGGTCAGGCGGTAGAAATCAAATGTGTTCATTCTGAATTTAAAGCAAGAAAATTGACCATATGTTGCTGGAGGAGCAGAGGAAGTACTAGAGGAAGATTTAAAAAACAAGATGATGAAAGTGGGCATCAGTACGACCTCTGTCCTAAATGAAAGCCTAGTTGGGATACGGTCCTTACAGAAAACAAGTTTAATAGCCCAACTTGTGTTTTAGCTTTTGTTATTCTAATTTGCTTTTCTTAGATGGTCTTGTTTATAGAAGAGGTTGTTCACGGTGATCTCCAGCAAATGAGAAACATAAGTACATGGAACCTCATTTTAGAAGTTGGGCTCCTCTTTACCATTGAGTGACCATGTTTTTAATTGCAACTTCCCCAGTATTACTACAGTTCAACACTCATCTAGGTGGACAGTGGCCGTGATGCTCTATATGGTTTGAGCACAGAATTATCATTAAGGAAGTAATGAGTAGCCATTCTACCTGTAACACACACTCCTGCATTTGTCTTGTAAACTCACTTAACCAGTCTGTTTTGCCTTTTATGGGAATGATGGTGACTAATTCAGTGTACACCTATCCAGGTGCTTGACCGGGTTGTTCATAGGAAATTATGTGATACATGTCTTTGTATCCAGTGTAAATGCAAGAAAAACATTCTTGCAATATTGAAAGCAAACACTAAATCTTCATGCAGTTGAAACATAGTTCACGATTGCCTTGATACCACTGATCACTGAAGACACTGAAAATGTGGCTTTTGGCAAGAAAACAGTGACCCACTCTGCTGCTGGTTACAGGACAGGCATGGTGGCAGAGGAGGCTCACATGTGTCCGTGCCATGCTCTGAGGACCGGACAAAATGGCCCTTCCCAGTATAAAATCATGTGGAAGTTAAAGGTTGTCTAAAATAGACAGAATTAACACTTTGTCCTGTTAAAGGCAGAGGCCTTGAAAATAGTTTCTTCTGTTACTAAGTCCTGTTAACACTGTTTATTATACTCCCCCTTCCCTTTGTAAAGCTTTTAGTACAAGCACATGCAAGTACTCAGCAAGTTCCTTGTGCTTTTTCATCGGTAGATCTCTTAAGTGCCCTAGAAGATAAGTACGGTTTATCTGAAAGCTGAGGATAACAGAATCGGGAAGATTTGGTATGTCTCAGCGTCACGCAGGGTCCCTACATGGTTGAGCTAACATTAAACAGCTTGGTGCTACCAAACTGGATGGTTTCCCTTGTGTTCTCTGTTCCCCTGTGCCAGGGCTGGCATTCTGAATATTGGTGAGTTGAGTCAGCTGAGTAAATTGGTGTAAAACTAAGGAACGAAAAAAGGAGGAGGGAAAAAACAAAAAAAGTTTGACTAAATAAGAGAGTTGAACCGTTTTATTCTTTGTGGCTGCTGAAAGGGCAATTTGTGTTTTCCCTAGCTGTGTCCTTGCCTTTTCCCAGAGGGGAACAGACCCATGGAGGGATCAAAGGACTGCTGCAATGGAGAGGCTAGGATGTGCACTGGGGAAAGCAGACTGGACCCTTCTGGCCTGATGCTTTTAAGTGAGAGGTAGTCTGTTGGCTGCAGAGCATGTTGGATGTGATGTGATGTAATAGGTCTCTTTTGAATTCCATCTTTCACTGTAGAGCTGTGTCTCTAAAGTTAAAAGGAGGGAAAAAAATAGTATCTAGGATGTAGAAGAAGAATGTGTTCAAACTGGGAGGTAATGTTGGCCCAGACAATGTTTTTCTTTTTGAAGAAAAAAACAGAAGCCAAAAAATTTGCATGCAAAATCTAGATTTAAAACTGAGTTTAAAAACAGCATTTTTTTCCAGCAGGTTGAAATTGCTGCAGTGTGTCTAAATTACATAAGGAATTAAGCTGTATAAAATCCTTATTTAAAAATTTCTTACAGGTTTGGGGGTTTGTGTTTTTAAAGCCAAATAGGAAGCTGCTGTCTTTAGTTGGCTGAAAGGTAGGACAGGGAGAACTGAGGCTCTGTGTAAGTGTGTGACAAAGTGGGCAGTTCCAGAAGTTGTAAGCTAAATTTTGTTTAAAAACAGAAAACCACAGGGAGTTATTTTTAATAGTGGTTCGAATGCAGAAGTCTGCAAAGCTGTCAAATCTTTTTATGGGTAGATAGGTCTTTTTCTATCTTGGCTTATTTTTTATTTGCATATTGGATTGGATCAAGATTACTTCAAGTTCTAACCTGTGCTAAGTATTTAAACATCTGGACTTGCTGTAAGCGCCATTGCTGTACATGTGTGAGAAGTCTCTTGGATTGTTTGTTAACATTTTAAAATATTTCAGAAAAAATATATTTTTTTTATTCAATTAAGACAGTATATTTAGCTTCCAGTGTTTAGTCCTATGATACGGCTTGTCACATGGCATGTTGCAATAAACTGAAAATAATTTTACAGTGTCAGTACAATTAAATTAAATTTCTAAAGTGTTTAATTCAGCTTGGTGCTACTTTTAAGTGTCTGCTATCATAGATTCCAGGCAGTGAACAGCTGTCTGTCGCAGATGGGAGAGGAAAAAAAACTTCCCCTTAGCTTCTTACTTCTAAAAAGGTTTCCATATAAAACCAATAGTAATGTAATACAACCTTTTAGTCAAATTTGAGTTTCCTGTTACACGTTTAAGCGAACCGACAGCAGACTCTCTATTTCAAACCAAATGGTGTAAGTGAATGAGACTCTAGGAATCTCGTACTCCAAAGCATTCTTGAAACCGCACAAATGCTTGTTTAGCAGTCAGAATGCATTATTTATTACATCTCAAAAAAAAAAAAAGAGACTTGCAGGTAGTTTATGAATTACTTCTTTAGAGTCTGCTGTGTTTCAGTAAGATTAGGTCGTATTGTCTGTCCTGTTCTTGTACTGTGTTTTACACGACAAAATCAGGTAGACTAGAAACTGTCAAGGAAGCATGTAGCAAATCCATATTTTTAATAGAGTCCGAGTGCAATGAAGTCTGAAAAAGAGCAGGTGTGAAAGGTATAATGATTTTTGTTAGAGTGTTTTCTGCTGAGATCTCAAGATGGTAGAAATGGAGTTTGTGCACAGAACTATATGACTTTGGTTTTAGACTGTAAATTGGATATGCTGTTTTATTGTTTGTGAGCTAGTACACCATGGCAATTATAAAACTTATTAAAATAGTTACGACATGTCTGATCACAAAATGCAGAAGATGGTAAGATTTTTCTTTCTAAATCCAAAAGTTGCTGCTGGTGGCATAAAGCTTTTTCCCTTATGGTTGTGTCCTCGCTATCTTCCCCCCCCCTCCCCTGGGCTATTAGCAGGTATATTACAATCCCATGGCACTTCTTAAAGTTTTTGTGTTTATTTGCTTTGAATAGCTTAGGTCTCCAGGTCTGGACTCCAACCTTTGTATGTGCTTCACATGATGAATCAAAGTAGGTGCCAAGCCATCCCCTGCCTTTGGAGAGACCTCAGGCACCAACCCTGACAGATCAATGCATTTGCTTTTTAGGAAGGCAGTTTATTTTGTCATTTTATCAAAGTATTGACTGGTTTTGGTCGTAATTTCAAGCAGTTCTCATTCTGAAGCTATTCCGATTTCTCTGTCGGAGGCTGGCAGGTGTGGTGGTCCATGCACGCTTCAGTTCAGTATGTCTTTAAAATGTGGCTGCACCTCTGGACTGATTTATCTCAATATAATGTGTAATATGCTTTTTTTTTTTAAATTCAGTGGATGGATTGCTTGTGTAACATCAGTTGGAAATTGTGTTGAAATGTTGTTTTCCAAGGGTGGAGATGCTGCTGAGGCTCTTCTAGAAACCCCTTTTGGAAATGAGCCTTTTGGTTAGGAGGAAGAGATGGCTCCTGATCTTGTGTTGCCGGTGGTGGAATGATGTGTGGGAGTGCTCCCTGGCACATTTCAGGCAATGCTAGTTCGGTGAGCTTAAACCTCTTATAAACCAACCTAATTGAGGAATCAAGGGTAATAAACCTGAGTGTGGCAATGCTAGAGAAAAGGGCAGAGATTCCCCTTTGAGGAGGGGGGTGATAATGTCTTGCACTGTGACAGCTATTTACAAAATGAATGGCTGTCAACAGCCTGGCTGGTGCGACCCCAGATATGCATTTCAGCATTGCCAGGAGACAGCTGAGGGACCTTCCTGAGGAGGTCTCAGTGTCTCGTTTCAACACAGCATCCCACCTTTCAGGCCTGAAACATCCTTCGGTATTTGATCTGGGTGGGATTCCCCAGGACTGGTTATGCTGTCCATTTGGGGGATGCTTTCACCATCCTGCTCCTCCATGCGCTATATCCAAGTGAATCATAGTTGCCTCACCTAGTGCGCTAGTATTTCAGGGGTCAAAAACTGAACTGATAAGGGCTGTGACCCTGTGCCCAGCCCAGCCTGCTGACGGAGCAGGTGTTGCTCCACACCCTGGGGAGGATTTGCAAGTCTTTCATTTTGCAGAGCTCAGTGACAGATACTGTTCTCCAGTTACTTTTGTCATTCGGTCTTTGAGAAGCCCACTTGCTATGAGGCGGGGAATATCCACCAGCCTGTTGAAAACTCATGGCGTGCATGAAGCAGAGCTTTAAGTCCATGCTGACAGGAAGAACGGGTGCTGGATAGTTGGGATTGCTCCCTCTCAGAGCCGGTGTGCTGGGAGGTAGCACAGCCCGAGCTGTTTTGTCCGTACTCGCTTGGTGGTGCTCACTTCCGAGGCAGCTGCTGTCTCCTGGCTCAAGTGGTGCAGGGTAATATAAGTTCCAATTTTTCTTCTTTCCTTAGAGCCAACTGTCCTCTTTTACTTGGGAGAGTAACTTTTTTTCTTAACCTGGTGATTTTTAAACTTTAAAGTTGGAGATCAGAATCGCTGCAGATGGTGCAATAATTGGGGAATGTTGACCTACAGGATGGATTGCAATTTCACAGTTCATTCAATACAATTCCTTTCAGGAATTTCAGTTTTAAGTCTCTCCTGTTCTTGACCTTGTAGACACTTGTCTCTGCTGTCCTGAAAAGGAGTGGGTTTTCTCCTTGTTGAAACATTTTGTTTCTTGGATAGGAACACTCTGAATGTCAAGCCTGTCTTGGAGAGTTTGTGGTGGGTTCTGGTTCTCAGGGCATATGTATGTCATTACAGTCAGGAGATGGGGAGAAAAGCTGTAGATATTTGTAAGGTTCCTTTCCTCCAAGAGTAGGGACTCAGGGTAGAATAGATACCAACAAACATGGACACAAAAATTCCCTGCTCTTTCATTCATGGAAGTTTTGCTTTCATTCTTTCATGCTGTCAGTGTTTCATTAGCTTTTCTGTCAGAGTTGTGCAAAACGAAAGTCTCAAAAATGTTAAACTGGAACAAAAAAAACTCCAAACAACCTTGAAAAGGTTTTTAAAAATATATGAATGTATTCCAAAGAAGCAAGTGAGTCACAACTGTGTGTGTCTGCTACCCTTTAATCAGTTGGGAAATCCAAGTGGTGACTTTCAGCTGTCACTATATTAAGAACCAGTGCTGCCTTTTGTGGCAGTCTGTATATACTGAACTCAGTACTATGTAGTAAATATTCTTGCTGTGTTTTCATAATCATTCTACTTAGAGTAAGTGCTTCTTGGGTGGGTATTACAAATCTGTTAATCTTTATGGTATTTATAGGGTAATTTTTAACTCTCTTGAGCTCCTTACTTCCTTGCGGGTCAATTACTCAATTTATAACATTATGTCAGTTGTAAGAACTTTACCATCCAAGGGTAAACAGTGTTGGGTACGGTTCTTTACCTGTGTTTGCTCTTAGTTCTTTGTATATTAAGGTATGCAATAACTTACTCTGTGACTTATTTATTGGGATTTCGTTTGATCTCCCTGGTTCATACTTTAAAGTGACTATGATGATATAGCTTTTGTGCCTCATCACTAATGCAGGGAGAGGGAAAACGTGCAGCAGTTCTCTCTGAAGAAAAGACTGTTAATCAAGTTGCAGCTGCTTAAGTCAAAATTGCTGCAAATAGCCTTTAAATATTTTTGATTGTCTATTGATGAAACTGATTACTGTAAGTCAAGTATTTTGCTGTGTTGTGAGCTCACAGCTCTCTAGGGGAGGGTTTAGCCCTGTAGTAGGGAGGGATGGCTGACTTTATTTTCTCACTGTAGTTGTCCATGTTAAAGTGAAAATCCACTCAGGCGCTATGGGGTTTCAGTTGGCCTATGGAAAGAGAGAATAAAGTCATCTCCTGGCACTGGAGTTTTTCTTCTTGAAATTGCCTTTCCCCTTGCTTCTTTTGCTACCATCGGCATTATCACAGCAGTGCGATCTGATGGTGGTGATCCTTGTATAGTAAAGGGGCATGCCCTCTTTCCGTAGCATTTTAGCCCTTGAGAATAAGTTTGGAGCTGTAAGGTGGGAGAGACGTATGTGTAGTCAAGAAAATTGCTGTTGACTTGGAAACCCTGGGTTTGGGGAGCATCCATCATTGCTCACGCAGCCACTAGCTCTTGGAAACAGTAGCAGATTTTCTGGAAAGCCTAAGGTAGATAAGGCCAGAGATGCTAAAAAGTCTAGTGCTGAAGTCTCTTCCTTTTGTTACCTGTGAATGCTGAAGTGTAATCTACCGGCTTTTCTTCTTTTATGCTTTTCTCTTGTATATTTTCAAGATGAAGCTTCTGCTGCAAAAGCAGGTTTCAGCATCTATGATGGCTTTTTGAGGAGCTAATAAGTCCCTGAAGGAGCCTGTGTTCTAGCTGCACTTTTCTTTCTTCCCAGGGGTAAACCATGATTCATTCTCATGGACAAACAGACCTTGTAAGCATTTTTGGTATAATGTACTGTAGATTGTTGCTCTCAATGAAGTACGTGTTGTTTTCAAAAGATTCAGCCAGGTTTTTTTTAGAGTTGGTTGTTTTATAAGCACATCACACTATGGTGTTCCCATTCTTTTTGGTTTTTTTTTCCCATAAAACCCCTCAATGTTCTGTTTGCTTATGGATTAGAAAAATGTCAAAGGGGTAATGAAGGAAACAAGAACTTTATTTTCAGAATAGGAAGGTCAAACGTTTACTGCCTCAGCATCATTCATTCTGTGAATAACAAGGCAATGAAAAACAATATTTCAGCACTGCTCAGACCATCCTCTCCTAGTCACCTTATTCACATCTAGGCACACCTTTTGGAGTATTTGCTTTTACGTTTTCCTAAAGGCAGCTGTGTGTGGGAGCTTTGTGCTAGTGTCTTCTCTCCCACACAGCGTGGCTGTGGCACAGGTCTCTGAGGTGCCCTCCTGCCTTTTGTGAGCTTTGTTTCAGAGTTCATGGGACTGACAAGAGAAGCTGGCAGTGTCTTTCCTGCGGCTGGTATGTGAGAAGTTGGTCAGCTAGAAAAGCTTAAGTGAAAGTGAAGCCTGGGTTGGTAGGAGATGAGTATTGTATGTGTTTTTAAACAACCTGTTCGCATGTGGTATTCCAAAGGAAGTAAAGTTGGAAATGAATCATTCATCACGACTCTTATAAGATGTTGCTGAAGTCGTGTGTTGTCTTTCCTATTGTTCATCTGAAATTGGGGACAGCTGAGTGCCAGCTTGCTCATTATTTTGGTGACATAGATGGCACTAATGAGTTTGATAAAAGAAGCTAGATGATATGGGGACTACAGTTTCCCTTTGGAGACTCTCTGATTTGTTATTCAGGAGCATATTTAAATTTCTATCTACTCTTACATCATAAGACAGCAGTAATAATCAGGGTAGCTTTTGTTTATGCATCCAATATGTGGCATTAATTCCCCTCTGGACTCAGTTGCTGTTGTCCATAGTTTTTCCTTCATGCTGTTACCATAGCATGAAGTACTGGTGCTTGCAAGTACGTGGCTGCAGATTTTGCTGAGACCATGTGGCAGTTATGTTCTTCAATAGACTAACTATCATTTTACTAGTAGGCTTTTGGCTTGGTTTAGACTGTAAACTCTTCAGGGAGTGAGTCATCATGCAGTGGAGCTGGGGTCAATAGCTGCTGTGCTGAAGCAACTCTCCTTGCCATCTCCCCTGTTTTAAAGGTTGGGTTTGACCTGTAAAACTGGATGGTGTAGTCCTGCCTCTGCCTCCTTGCACCAAAGGTTCGTGTTTCTGGGACTTTGAATTCACCTCTCTCTTGCCTTGGTTTGATCTGAAATAGCCCACGTCTGTCAACCAACTGGTAGATGTTGCAAATTCATTAATAAGTATTTTCTATTTATTTAAATATCTTATTTTTCTTCTCTGTCTTCCCCTTTTCCGCACATTTACTCTTTTAAAACAAGTTGTTTTGCAGCTCTTGGTTGTAGTGTGGGAACTCTGTCCACTCACAAGAATGCGTGCTACCGAAACGGCTTTGTTGTTTTTATAGAAACCTTGCCCACACACTCCTTTTGCTTTCCAAATATCTATAAATCCCTGCAGGATCCTGCTGACATCACTGTGGTGGTCCACGTTTATTTTGTGATACTGTCTAGGGGTTAGAGCAAAGTAGAGTATGGAGTCAGGACAGGCGTGTTTTGTCCCCATCTTTGACTCCAGTCAAGTCTGGACACTTAATACAGCAATTCATGTTATTTCCAAATAAATTGCTACATCACTGTTCATTTATATTTTTCTACTAGCTCTTTAAGCTGGTTTGTTTTACATTGGGTCAGTTTGATCCTTTGCTGTCACTGCTCTTTAATTTTTATTTTTCTGCTTTTGCACTTGCTTTGCCATGTTGCTTGCTACTTCACTGGTCAGGGATAGCTACGTGTGGATTTTGCTGGACTTGAAAAATTATTTCTATTGATGAGTAGTAGTGTGTTATTCACAGGTATTAATAAGGTGTGAACATAATTTGCATTGATATTACTAAACCATATTGTAGCTTATTTTGAAATACTGTAAATATTTGCATTTCTTTTCTGAAACAAACCTTTGTGTTTGTGCAAGTATCTGATGGTAAACAGTTGTCTTTGAATGCTGATGAACTGGTCCGTGGTAGATATTTTCAGCTGTGTTCTGCATAATTACTCTTAAAAACTGGTAATTTGAGATGGTTGGAAAATTACATTTTACTTAGTTCATGGATTGCTGAAAGGTAAATTGCATTCTGTGCCTCAGCTGGACTTTTTTGTTTCTTTCTTTTAATTGCATTAGCACGTTAACCCTAAGTACTTCTCATCATGGCTGTGGCTGATAGGTAGGTAGTAGGTATCTGGTGGTAGATAGAACAGATGCTGCATTTTGTAAATGTAAATGCAAAATAATGTAAAGGCCTTTGCAAATGTCTGTTAATTCTTTGGTTTCATGCTCTCTGACACAAGTGCTTTTTTTATTATCTGAAGGACTGTGTAGTATCTGCAAAACAACTGTGAGATGGACCTCAGTTTTAGGGGAAGGAAAGACCAGGGTGGGGCAAGTCTTCTCCACTCTGCCGATTTCTTGTACCTGTATGGTGAGAAACTGCTCAGTCTCTGATCAATATATCGCTGCAGAGCTGGGAATGTCTGAAAGGCACCTTGTGGTATATAGCGGAGGTTTTTCAGGCAAGAAACTGGAAGTCAAAGTGTGGAGCTGTTGTCTTGGTAAGTAAAGTGTAATTTTTCTAGCTCCCTCAAATAGGTGAATTTCTGTTCTAACAGCATAGTATTAATCTGAGATCAATGCAGTGTCTTGGCAGTCAGGGGAGGTTGGGAATGAAATGCAGGGTGGGCAGGATAAAAGATTTTTGTTTGCATGAGTAAGCTTATGGTTTTTAATAATCTGATTCTACTGAGTTTATGCTTCAACATTGAAGATTATTAGAGTAACAGAAAATTGTTACTTAGAGGGCAGCATATAGTGTAAAATGTGATTTCTCTCTTATACAGAGCTTGCACATTTAGCTATAATTTTCTTGAAAGGTTAATTCCCAGTTTCTCTTCAGAACATTCTGTGCAGGCCTTTCTGTAGGGGGAAAAAAAAATTGGACCCGATTTAAATAGACAAGTCTTGTGAATCCTGAAAGAATTTGGGCATTTAGCCCAGGAAAGGGAGAGTTCTCTGCAAGAACTTCATTAACCCTGTCTGTCATCAAAATAAGTAATAAAAGTAGCTATGCAGACTTTATAAAGAACAGATCTTTTTTGTTTTAACCCATAGCCTTGATCTGCAAGGCACTGGTGAATGAATCTTGTTCTTTAAGGAAGACTGTGCCCATGTGGGAAGGGAGATGGAGCTGTGTTACGTACAGTGATATAGTTCATATCCACACTTCTGAAGAGCTGCATTAATTTTTGGAAAACTGGTGCCATTAGTTCCATATACTCAGGAACATGTAGGGAAGCTGACTATTTAGTGTAGGTAAGACACCTTATAGCAATATGGATAATAGTATTATTTAGCATATCTTGAGGTGGAAAAAATACATATTTCTAATGTAGCTATTTTTGTAAGTAGAAAAATGTTAAATCTTTTTACACGGGGAAGAGTTTCTGCTTCCGTTTGGCTGTTAACTTGCAAGATCCAGATGCTGTGAAAGCTCTTCCTGCAATGCTAGCATCTGGCTGCTTGGAGGTTTTGCATAGGGTTTTATGAGGTGGCTTTGAAGTTGCCTTTGGATTTGAATCATATGAATCTTTAGATTGTCTGGGCGGCATAATTCTCGGCATCATTTCCTCTTCTGATATGAGAAATGTAAATACTTCAAGCTGTTGTTCTGATGTTTTGAAGTTGGGTGAACATATATCTATATCTTCCTCCATTCCTTTTCCCTGTGTTTGAGACAGATATGTTGGCTCTTAAAGACTCAAATTAATGGCTCTAGAGATAAACTGCACGAAGAGTGGTTACAGCAGATTTCATGGATTTTGAGCCCATCTGGCATGGACTTGCTCTCTTACATTGGTCTGCCTAAGCCTTCCTTAAACATTTGAGAAATTACAGCAATATTTCAGAAGTATCTTTGTGAGGTTTGCTTAATATTTGTCAAGAGCTTGGAATTGTGCTAATTAAACTGTACTTATCAGTGCTAAGTGGTGGTATTTCTAATCATATATATATTTATAGAAAACTTTGTTAGGATTTACGATGATACGTTTGTTAAGCTTTCTGAGAAAAGACCAGGCTGAATAGTTCCCACATTTGGGGTTTGGGGCTGTAGCAGCAGAGCTTATTTAAAATTTTTTTGCTACTTTGGATGTTACTTCTGTTTTTTGTCTTACTGGCTTAAGATGATCTGTTTGCTTGTGCTCTTGTTTTAGATGGCTGGTTGCTAAAGGTGTCTTGATAGGAACAAGCTGTTGGATTCTTAGTTGTGTGTGGTAGAAACTTATTTTAGGGATTGGCTTAAATTGGATGTTTTCGCCATAGGTTGGGAACAATCAGTCTTCCCTACTACTTGATTTTTGGCTCTTCTTTTTTACAAGGGCTCTTCAGATGTTGATTGAGAGTGGAAACTGTTTGTATTTCACATGTAGATTGTCAACTCGCTGGTAGTACAGTAAGTTTGCTTACTTATGTGCAAATAGCTGATTGTTCCCTTGGTGCGGAAGGGAGACCATACAGCCAGCGTGATAATGAAGTTGACATTACTGGTACAGACAGTGTGCGTTTCATAGCTGTATGTGATGTTACTTACTTCAGTTATGATTTAATGATGTGAAAATGTCTGGCAGTTTTTTGTGAATGTATATGTTATGAATATATTTGCAGCCTATATTTAATCTTTCCTTCATCAGAAATGAATGAATTCTGAGAAGGATAACAGTAATGCTCTTAAATAATTTGGCTTCAGGCTTGAAAGCTGTATTGCATTATAAATTAAAAGGTGAGCATGTTGTTGCATGCTTAGTAAGCAATACAGTAAAATTCCAGGTAGATTTAGTATGTGTTTATTTTTAACATGTGTTTTGTTAGTACCAGTAGTGGCCTGAGAGGTCTATCTCTAATGTTTGAAAGGTTGTAAAAATGAATATAGTGAATACTTTTGGAACGCTCAAAATTGCAGCTAGAAGAATATAACTTAAGGTACGTTGGCTTCTTATGTTATCTGAAGCATACGTAAGTGAAAACTAGTTGGGGGAAAAAAGGAACCTGCTGTTGCTGTACTGTGTTTACGGTATTATCTCTCTTCAGAGGAACGATTGTCACTTTAAATGCTGCTGACTGCTATCCATCCTCAATTTTGGATGTGAATATGTATTTGATATTTAACTACATCTTATACAAACATTGTACATGAATATTTACATGTGGTGTTGCACTAGGAAATTCTGTGCAGTGAAATAAGAGGTAGGAGTAGTCCAGTTAGGCTGGTGAAAAGGAACATTTACCTTATCACATTGATTACTTAGTCATAACTATAAATCACTAAGTACTCTTGGCACTGATCCTAGGACTGTTTAATAGGAGCCGTGTGAAACCATCCCTTGTAATGGATGGGTTGAGCTACATAGCATCTAAAGTGTATTCAGAAGACTTTTACAAACAATTATGTCTTTTGATTTGGGACCAAGTTCTAGGGAGCTGATACTACAACATAGGGGAAAAAAAACAAACCCAAACCCCAACCCTTAACTCAAATTAAAGCTTTTTAAACCAAAATTAGAAGTAAGTTAACTACTTTCCTGGTTGGTGGTGAGAACTGATGAAAGTAATGGGCATACAAAACGTTCTGTCAAAAGTATTGTATAAACTCAAGTAGCATCTTCAGGCATAGTAATACAAACAGGGAGGGAAGAATACTGTGTCAGACCTTGCTATTTTCAAGTCATTTTACTAGATTTGTCCCCAAACTAGAATACAGAGTATTTGAAATTATAATCTTGCTTGCTTAGAATGGGAATATGGACCTGAGCTGGCTGTAGAGCGTGATCTGAAAGAGGGTGGGAAGTTTGACACAGATACTTAATTATTGGCAGGAAGCATTTGTTTTATTGACATCTACAGTGAGGTGGCTCTGAATAGCTTTAAATAGCTGACTTAATGTCACTTTGCGTCTAGGTATGGGACAGTAGATTACAGTGTCTGTCACAGCATGAAAAAGCTCTAAGGCTTTTCAGCCATTTTACTAAAACATTCTCAGTAAGTGGATTTTGGGTCTCTGAGAAGCCAGCACTCCATTACTGGCTGTTGAAAATCTAGTTTGCACAAAGTCTTAACAAAAGGTCTGCACAAAGTCTTAACACAAACCCATCTGCACCTGCTTTCAGGGTGATTCCAACGCTCATAAAATGGAAGGTGTGATTAAAACTCCGTTATTCTGCTCAGTGGTCAGTTGGTTACAAACATCCTCATCCTTTTTAGGGGTTTATAAATTGCACGTACAATTTTCACTGAGGGCTGTGACTTGGTTTAGACATTTTGATTGGGCAGCAGCTACTTGTAAAATTTTGAATATATAAATGCATAAATATATTTTCGTATTTTCTTATTGTGAGGTCGGTTCCATAGTTTGAATATTTGTAACATCTATTAATACGAGTTATTTAAGGTTGGATGAGGATATGCTTCTGAAAGTTTTCAAAAATATCAATCTGTTAAATGAAATTCAAATAAAGGTTGAGTTAAAAAACACAGCTGGGGTCCTTAGTACTTAAAAATACTGATAAAGAAAATTTTACTTTGAAATACAACTGTTGTCTTTAACTGCGTTTGACTGATGATTTTATTACTTTTAGCACTAGGTCCAGGGCCTGCCCTTTAAAGCTTCCCTAATATTAAAGGCTGGGGAAGTTGATTTCTGCCAGTTTTCATTTTTCCTTTAGAGCTTATGTCAATGAAGATGTAATGATGAGTAAAGTTATATTAGATAATACGTCAGCATTTTGGTCATGGATGGTATTACTAAATCTAACAAAGTTCTGTAACTGAGCGATCTTAATATATTGTTTTTAAGAGTCTGTTCACGCTTCCGTTTATGTTTTTTCGGGCTTTGCAGGTGTACATAACTCATGCTGTGTTACATTTGCGTGTGTATATCCATAGATATAGTTTCATCTTAATGCTAAGCCTAAAATTTTGAAACTATTTACTGGTGATATATCTGCACTCTATTTAACCTTCTTGCTTGAATTCCCTTGTTGCAGTCTGGAGCCGTTGGTAAGACAAACCGTACGGTCCTTCCTCTGCGGGGCTGGTGGTGGTTGTAGGCAGCCTGGCCACCGCAGCGCTCCAGCTGGCTGTACGTTGTGTAGGCAGCTCTTTCTGAACTATTTTTTACTGGATTGTATTACTTAACTCTGCTCTTGCAGCATTCTCTTGTGTCTCATGCATTTCAGCGG
>NW_008823914.1:16064-18803 GCF_000699105.1 Pygoscelis adeliae
TAATTTTGTTTCCTTTAACATTCATATTCATGGGGTTTTTTTTCAGTGTTGGCAGGTGTGTATTTCACATTAACATGAGGGCTTTTTTGGATGTTAGACTGCTATTTGCTTATGGTAATTTCTAGTCATCATAAGGTGACTGTTGAGAGAGATGAGCAGAGAGGAAAAAATTGTCAAGCATTTACAGTAAATACTCTCTGCTTTTGGAAATGCTGTCAGAAGTTTAATTGTTAGGTTCAAGTAAGTTTGTCATGTGCCAGACAGAATCAGTCTGCTGTAATGAACGGGTTACGCACTTCACCAGCAAAAAGGGAGAGTGAGAAACCAAGGGATGCTCAGGATTTCCTGTCACCTTGCACTGCAGAAGGAATGGGGTAGGCTTTTTAACCTAGCCTGTAATTAGGTTTTGCATGGAAGCATATATTACTGTGCTTGCTTTGCCAAAGCTCTTCAGTATGATGGATGAGATTTAAAGGTTGATCTGACTAAATTGCAATGAGAATACTAACGACAAAGATATTTCTGTTGTGAACTATTCCTACCAGACATCATAGCTGTGACAGAAATGGTGTAAGATAATGGACAATAAAAGTCACTCGAAAATAATACTCTCCGAGGATTGGACTGCCTTCCCCATGGCACGTACCCTGAACCAGAGCGATAATGTAAACATAAGCCAGGATCATCATTTAAATATATAGGTAATCTCATATAGTATCCTGACAGATTTATTTTATGAGCAAGCAAGAGGAAGAATATTACTGGGCAGTAGAGAGGAAGAAAGTGTTAGTGATGTGGTTGTGTTTATTTTGTAAAATAGTTTGCATTGCTCCAGTCTTTGGGGAGTCTGCAGTGAACAGCGTGCTGCTGGCTCAGGGGAGGTGGGAGAGCCTGGGCTCCCACCGGCAGCGCGTCTGCTGTGGATATCGAGAGCTGACCTAGGAGCCTGGTTTATGTGCACTGGTGGATTTTATTCACTGTTAATCTCAATTTTTTGTATATGTTAAAAGATGGAAATTTGTGCAGTAGTTTAAGTAATGTACTTGCCTGTGTTTGAACAACTCATGGATTTCTGGAACTATATAAGATTTGCCTTTTTGTTTTGTTTTACCCAAGGTACCCAAATAAAGCTGCTTGCCTCCCTCTCCCAAGTCCCTGTGTAGTGAGAGGATGTGAGAGGGATACAGTAGCTGAGTGGAAAAGCATATATATATGTCGCATGATATTTGAGGGCATTGGAGCCGGTCAGAGGTACAAAAAGCCACATAACATTTCCAGGAAGGGCACAGCTGCCCCCACTTCACAGCCAGGAATGCTGAGACTCCTCGAGATGGAGTCATGTCGCTTTTACAGTAGGAAGTGGTACAAAAGTAGAAAACCTTGTAGTTTATTCTGCACAATACTTTTTGTGGAAGTACTAGGGAAAGCTGAAATTGCTGTGGTTCGTTCTGCATTTACAAAGCTGTTCACTGTGAAGTGTCCAATATGTATTACAGAAAGAGCTGCTCTGTGCGATGCCACCCCTTGCTGTGTCCCTGACCGTTGAGGATCAGTTTAGCAGTGGCTGGGGTGTTTGGGTTTGCTGGCTCCTCCAGTGTTGTGGGCAGCAGCAGAGCTGAATGCTGGGCACATGGAAGCAGCTGGTGTGTCTTGCAGGAAGGTGAAGAGTGTTGGTACAGAAAATGGTTGTAACAGCGCTCATACTGCTGCTTTGCTCTCTACTTTAGAGGTACACGGTCCTATCTTGTTGATTGTACATCTGGGAGCAAATAATTTGGCCTGTAGTTGGGTTTGAGGCATCCAGAGACACATGGTGATGCCCGATTAGACTGGTCACAGCTGTCTCACCAAGCCGGTTTAGGGAGGAGCTGCACCCGGGGCAGTAGGGTGTGTGAGACTGAACTCCAAGGTGCTGATGAGGTTCTGCTCCTTAATGAGTGTCTTGGCAAAGGCCAAGATCATTAGTTACAAGTGCCCTGGGCTGTTCTGCTCTGAGAATCCCACCTGTCAGGTACCTGCGAGGTACCACGGGATTTAATAGGGTTTTGCATTTTGTTTTGCTTTCTACTGATTCAGGCATCAGAGGGATGGGATGGGGTATAAGGACAGTTAGGTACCCAAAACGGAATTGCAGCCTGGGACGTGGTAGGGGAGCTGACTGCACAAAAGGGGTTTTATTTTCCATTGCTTTGTAAAAACTCCAGGTTACCTGTGAATACTGCCACTGTATGCACTGCTGCAGGAATAACTGTACTACAGAAGGGTGACAGAAAGTGGCAGGATGCTTAAAGACTATGATGCCAGTCACTTACGTTGCTGCATGGATGGGGTCTTTTCTTTTTTAGGTGTTTTGGCATAGTTGGACAGATGTTTTGTGTTTCTCCTTTTTGCGTTATGCCCCTATGGAGTGGAGGACACATGGTGACAGACAAACCTACATCAAGTTGTAGTTTGAGAGAATAAGCTGCTCATTCCACATGGACTTTGGTCATATTCCCCACTCCTGTTAAATTTGTTCTGAATTGTTAGAGTAACTGAATTGCCTGCAGAACTATTGAGATACGAACCTGAAGAAAATTAGGTGGAAGTCTTTGGTACCTTGGGTATTTTCAGTGCATTGGTTTCAAAATTTCTCAGCTTATGCTTTAAGATCTGTTGGGAGAAGTGAAGCAGCTCTGCGCTGAGTTCAGTTATATT
This sequence comes from Pygoscelis adeliae, assembly GCF_000699105.1. Taxonomy (NCBI): domain Eukaryota; kingdom Metazoa; phylum Chordata; class Aves; order Sphenisciformes; family Spheniscidae; genus Pygoscelis; species Pygoscelis adeliae. Next base: position 18,762 of record NW_008823914.1, read on the forward strand.
TTCTCAAATATTTATTTCTTTTAAGTTGGCCTCTGATTTAAT
>NW_008823914.1:18870-19901 GCF_000699105.1 Pygoscelis adeliae
ATCCTGCATCATTCAGTTATACAGGAGCTGCTCTTTTTTGTGTGTGGCTCTGTGCTGTCATGATGTCTTTCTTGTATTAGAAAGTTAAAAGCTTTACCAAGACAACATGTGTCTCACTTTATTTATACGGTGCAGCTAAGTACCAATATTTAACAGTTGGAAATATCAGTGGATTCTGTATTCATGAGAGTTCCCTCTGATTGTGGGATGATAAATGTACTTTTGTGGTTGGTGCAGAGGGAAGTGAGCCCATGTCTGTCATTGTAAAACAGAGATGGCACGTATACAAGGTAATTGATTTTGCTAATGTTGAACGATCACAAACTCCAGTATTTGAAAGTAACCTGAACTGCTGACACTTTTGCTGTTGTAAAAGTTACTGCATTGGTTGGCAGCCAAGCCGAGTAATTTGGAATTTGTCTGGCTGATTAAAATTGACCCCAAATACTAAAACAATTGTGATACATCCTTAACACGACTTGGCTGGAATATCCTGGAAGTAATGCTGCATCAACAGAGCTTCAGTGAAATCTTCCTCCCTGCGCTTCATTTACCAGTTAGCACAAACATGGTTATCTGCTCCGCTTACCCATTCTTCTTTCCAGGACTGGAACCCAATTGCTATCATTTGTTTTCTTTTTTAGTGTGTAGTTCTCAAAGCAGATAATTGCTTTTCTGGAGGTAGAGGTAAATGCTTCAGTTTTGATGAAAATAGGGTGGAAATTTGTCTTCAAAAGCTGGAAGGTGCTGCAAGAGACTTTATTAACTGTATACGGTCCTTTTGTGTATGTGGATTTTTGAGGCATATGTGTTATTGGGGACTTATGTGTATGAGAGACTTGAGTATTAGTAGTACTTCCAGAAAGCTGTTAGGCTGTTCTTGTAATGCCTTTCACACATGATGATCCTGTTCTTTTATCCACTTTCTGGAAAGATATGTGATGCTTCATGCAATTTAAAAATGTTTTAATTTACTGTCATGGTCAAGACCCAGTCAGAAAATGTTTGACACTGCAAAGCTTTGTAGGAAA
>NW_008823914.1:19941-84665 GCF_000699105.1 Pygoscelis adeliae
CTGTCACTTGAGAAGTAAAAGTGCAGAGCTAGAACAATGTAAAGTAAAAACGTGCCAATACTAAGAGAGCTTATTCCAAGACCTCTTATTTCCTACTATTGTCTTCGGTTGTTTAAACAGATTAAAAAATCTTCAATTATTTGTCTGCAACTGTTCCCCTTCCATCCCCCTAATTTGATAATAAGGAAATGAGACTGAATCTGGAGTGTTACTGTCGCTGCTTGGTTTTGTGTTGAGTAGCTTTTTTTTCCTTCCCTATTTGATTTCTTGATTTTCTGTATTGTGTCAATGATACTCATGTAAAGTAAATTTGTTGATCTTGGTCTAATTGTTAGTAGAGTTACATCCTAAAATACATGAGGATAGTACACTTATATTCTCCCACTTTTCATGCAGGTCAAAGACTGAATTAGATGGGGAGATAACTTTGGTTTAGACATGGTGACCACTGGTTCTAGATGTTGGTGAATTAAGTGTTGCATTTAAGATTGCTACTTAAAAAAAAATGACTAAAGGAAAATTCATTACCTATTAATATTGCTGTCAGTTAATGAGGCATTACATGCTTTAACTAAGCTGAAATGTTATGTAGTTCAGCCTTTTTACTGCGGTGTGGTTAACATTCACATGATGCTGTATGTAGAAACAGCTTCTCTTAGCATGAGGTATTTCCATCCTAACCCATATAAGCCTGAGTGAGGTGGGGGATTGTAACTCATCCAAGTAACTTTGAGAAGATCATTCCTTTGAAAAGGAATGAAGATACGGCTTTTGGTAAGCTACATCTCATTCAAATGCTTATTGTAATTACAAGGAAGGGTTTCATGGTAACTGTTGGATTCCATGAGGTTACTTAGTGCACAGATTGTGTAGCCTTGAACGGAGTGATGGAGTAAGGGGTGGCTAAACAGATTTAAACATTTCTTACGTGTTTATGGTTTTCTTCAGTAGTCTAAAATAACTCCTATCTAACATGTTGCAGCTAATGTCCAAACTAACTTCAGGATTAGTAAAATGTAGCTCAAAACGTGGTCACTTCCTCAGGAGAGTGCAAGTATCTGGAATGGGGGTGAAAGTCGCTGGTTTTAAGCAGTTGTATCGGACACTGTCATGTTTTTTGCTCAACATTTTCATTTTGAAAATATAATTGCAATATTGGTTCTGTAGTTAGACTTTTAAAAAGAGAGAATCTCAAAAAAGTGTAGAATCTTACAGAATTACAATTCTGTGCAATCTGTGTACCTTTTTTGACATAATAAAGTGCCTTTGTGTTGTTGGCTGCTATTTGAAGACCCTTTGTGAAGCCCCTTCCCAGGGATTCCCCTTCCAGTCTACCTATAACATGTGCTTGCCCATAGCCCAAGAATAGCTGAGCTGACAGCTTGGAGCAGGACACGCTGTCCCGTAGGTGTCAGCGGGCTCGGAGCTGGTGTCATGTGAGCTGTGCCGTATCTCTTTTCAAAGCTGATATTTTGTTCTTACTTATTCCTTTGCTTCCAGCTGTAGTGCTTTAAACAAACAGCGACCAAACCCAAATACTCTGCCTAATACATTCCTGTACACGCTGGTGGCAGCTCGGCTGTTCTGAGCTGTTAATTGCCTTCCCATTGTCTAATCCCTCACGGTAAGTAGTTGTACCTTGAGTTTCCTTAGGGCAGCTGGAAAGTTACGGTTCTCTTAGGAATGTCCCAGATTTGTGTATGATCAGATGACTTGGGTTTTCATATTCAGAAATAACTCCCTTTTTTCTTTTTGAGCTTTAGTCCTTTCCAAAGGCAGGATGCAGTAGATATGACATTTGATCAGTGTTAGACTACAGATATTTCACATGACACTGCCTGGACATGCCTTTTATCTAGAGGCTGTAAATGTGAAATTTCTGAATTCCTTTGGAGATAAGTGGCGAGAAGCGAGGCTGTCAGTATCCTGCAGTCCCTAGCAGTGTTTTCTCTATGCTTGTGGACTTGGAAGAGAAAGAACGTGTGTTACGTTCTCCCTTCAAGTAAACAGCCTTTCTTCAAATCATGAATAATAAAATAATTAAGATAGTTCTGGCAGTGTAACGTAAGGTAGAAATTTCATAGGACAGTTTCATGTTGATACTAAGAGGCGTATTTTTATTTTTTAAGTATTCAACTGGTTACTAATAAACCTATAGATGCCCAATACTGAAGGAATCTTAAAATCAAACTTCTTCACTGATAGTGATTATCCTTTTCTCACTGGAGTTTCATAGTACAACTTTGAAAAACTGTTTTTATTGAGAGCAACCCATGTGTTAGCCTGTTAATATGCAGCAGGTATTCCAGCTCTCACAACTCTTCTCTAGTGAGTGAGTGTTAGAGTGAAAGTTCATTTGCTAAGAAACAAGAAGAGCCTTTTCTCTGCTTTCTCCCCAATATTGCGTGTGCACGTGTTATGGTAGCTGGTGTTCGGAAAGATCTGCCAGAGCTAAAGGTTTGTTTCACTGACAACTGTTGAAAGAACCAAGCACAACTTGCTACGGAAATTCTTCTGCATCATATTTTCTCCCCCACTCCCCCAAATATTTAAAATACCTTTGTATTTTAAATTAAGAGTTAGTCATTGCCCAAGTGCCAGGCATGCACTATTAATACACTAATGAGGTCAGGTTGTGCTCTTTCACTGAGTGAATACTTGCCAAAACTCTTGAAACAGGTTTCTGAAAATGCTCATGTTGGCCACTAAATCTTCTCTTGTCACCATTACACTTGTAGTTACTGCTAAGGACAGCAAAAATGTGACTCTAAATGGCATATTACCTAGAGCATGTGTGGGTAATGAATAACTAGCTATGAAAAACATACTAAATAAGCCCCAAAAAACTGCATACAGTCCTTTGTGGGGAAAGGATGTTAAGTGTATTTATTGTGCATGTTCTGTGTATGCTGTGAGTGTGTTTTGAGGACTAGCTTTGCTCTTGGGGCCAGAGCCTGACCCCAGAACTGGCATGAAGCAAGGAGCACCGTGATCCACTCTGAGTGTCCCCTGAATAGCTGATAAAATTACCAGGATTCGTCCCACAGTCAGGCTCAGACATGGCGACGCTAATAGTTTCAAGTATGTTTTTTGTTTCCTAGAAGGTCTAGAAATTATGTATATGCCCGGTCTCTCTGCTTCTGCAAACAGAAGATGTATCTGACAGGCTTTCAGCCAAAAGCCCGTGACTGCCCCGTTACTGTTTACTACAGCGTTCCTGAAATCTGTGCCCAGCTCTGTGTCAGAGGAGTATTAGTTAATCTGGGATCACATTGTTGTTCCAGCACTTAGGAATGTCTTAGCTGCCTGATGGGCAGCTCTTTTCAACTTCATGGTACAGTCTTTGAAGGCGAGCAGACTATCATTTCAGATTACTGTGTTGTGCTGGCCTGGAAACCGCAGCATCTGAGTGCACCTTCCCTCCGCGGGGAGGGCCCTTGTGAGAGGGAAAGCATGGAAACCGCGTGGAGTGATCTCAGCATCGTGGCTGGGGTTCGTGGGCAGGAGTGGCTTGTCCTGATGCTGAGGCAGTGCTGTTGTACACACACACTTGGAGGAACGCAGTATTTCTGCACAGTGGTGATCAGCAGTCGTACCCATACTGCTGTGTGTTGGACTTGGGTGGTGTTTTCAAATGTCCAGCATCCTATTTAAATAATGACAAGTCTGGTGCATCCAGTTCGGGAAATAAGTTCCTCATTCAGCCATTGTGGGAATTTCACTCTTTGATTTCCCCCCCCCCAACCTTTTTTTTTTTTTTAATTCTATAAAATTACAACTGACTGCCACACTTCTGATTCCTTCTAATTGGTTCGTGTTATGATTGATTATAACCTCTTTTTTGAGCCCTCTCAGCCAAGTACTTGTGTCTCTTCTTCCTTCCTCTTACCTACAAACTGTTGCTTGGCTTTATAATACTGCTCAAAATAAAACTAATCTTATACTGTGAAATAATTTGATTCAAGGTAGACCCAAGATGTGACGTGTAGAAGTTTTATGTTACAGGTGCTGGATTTCACAGCTCTTCACCAGCTGTGCTACCAGCATAAATGAAGGTTAAATTTTGTTTTGTGTTGTGACTCAGAACTTCACAAACAAGATCTTTGCACTTAAAAAAGGGAGGGGAGACTGAATTGGTCTGTATAGGGTGAAGGGTAATTTTAGAATGAAAATGAAGGATCATTGCAAACAGTGATGGTGAATTTATTTTTTCCTCCTTACAGTAAGCTCTGTATCTGATAACTTTTGCTAGATTCTCTTCTCCAACACTGCATCCTTTTAATTTCTGTAATTTTTGTAGGAAATTCTGCTGGACAACTGTGCTTAGTAATTGCTGCAGGTAAAACTGGAACACATTAATTCATGGAATTCTCCCTTGTTTGTTTGTTTGCTCCTAGAATAATACTTTGATCTTGTTGAATCTAATATGGTTTCTAGCTACTGCTTCCTGTGGCTTACCAACCTGCATGAAAACTTTTAATTTGGGGATGGGAAAAGGTAAAGCTACACTTTTAGGTTGTCCCTGGCCAAAGAAAGCTACAACTTTCTGGTGGGACTTTTTGTCATTTTTGTTTTACAAATGGAAACATGCTAATGTTTCTTGAATTGTCCACTAAGTGTCTGATAGCATTGGGGATCATCTAGGTTCAGTAGGTTCTAGGGGAAGTAACACTGTTGGAGTTGACAAAAGCAATGCGTTTTGTAGATAACATACCACTGACCAAATAAACTCCTCTTCTACTATTTTGCTTATTATGAAATTATACCAGTAATATTTGTGACGTTGGTATTTTTGTTTTGTAATCTCAGGAGAGCTAGGGTAGCTTTGACCTGTTGCTGTGTCCTTTCAGCTTGCAGGCGGCAGCGGGTGCTTCTGGTCTGTCACTGGCGAGCTGAGCTCCTGGGGGTCTGGTATTTTTGTTTGAGAATTGTATGCATGAGTCAATCCGAGGGAAGAAAGGGGAGGAATCGGTTCTTGCTGTCTTGATGTACAACCATGTGTACGCACACCCCTAGAAAGAGTTTCTTGCTTTCAGCGCTGAATGGAAAGTGATGAGACTTCTCTCTCCCCTCTTTCTTTTAACTCCAGCAGAACTGTGAGGCAGAGTTTGGTATGATACCATGGAAGGGCAGCATAACCATCCACATCATCTAGGGGACCAGAACAACCCTCTTTGCAAGCTGCCGGGGCAGGAATATCAGCATGATCCTCAGGTAAGTGCATGTATCTCTTCAGTCTTTCTCCTTCTCTGTTTTCTTCCCTTCCTTTTATAAAGGTCTATAGATTTCTTGGCATTTAGCCTTTCCCCCCCCTTTTGTTTATAGTGCAGTTATAGCAGTTTTAGGGTATATCCAGTTTGGGATTCTGCCAGCCAGCCAGATTTTCCCGACTCTGGGTTTTTGATGATAATAAGAGAAAAAGGAAATACTTTGAATTTTGCTTAAAGCAAGTATTTTTAAATCATCTTATAAAAACATGTATTGTGTTGGCTTTCTCTTCTCTTTGATTCCTTGAAGAAAAGGCCAAAGAAAAGCAGTTGATTGTGTGAGTGAATAAACGTATTTTATCTCCTATTATAGTTTAATAATAAATGCTGAAGAGGTAATTACCAAATACAAGAAAAAGTTCATCCTACATGAAACTGTAGGCTTTCTGACTTCATTTCCTGTGAGTCCCTGGATTCTCTCCCGTAATGTATTTTGCCTATACTATTACCAAGATTCATAGTGGCTCATACCTCTCTCTTCCCTGCCTTTCTGCAGAAGTGGGCTAAAACTAGGGTTAGACCTGTATTCAAAGTAATGGCGATACTTTCACTGTAATCATGAAACTTGTATTTTGTGAATTCTGACTGCTTGCCTTTTTTAGACTGTTTATCAGAGCAATCAAGTTTTACCTCTACGTATTTTAAGGAGTAAACAAAACATCGTAGCAAAGCTGTCAAAGAAGACTACTGCAACTGTGGTGTAACGTTACCTTGGGGAGGGGGCTGTGGGTGTTAATTTGTCATTCCAAATGTGCAGTCCGGTGGTGATCAAGGTTCCTTGAACAAGAAGTGGTCATTAGGAAAGCTGTATCAAAACGCAGTATAGGATTTGCAAAAACCCTAAGTTGCCTACACATAGAGCACAACGGTGCACGTATCTTACGTAGCACTGCTGGGAAAGTAACCTTGTATGAAGCAAAGCCCCCCTCTCCTAATGTAGCAATTTGTCATATTAAGTCATTTAATAATAATTGAATCCCCTTGATTAATCTCCTAGAATTAGCCAGTTGCATTTTGAGCAATTAAGGTTAATTACTGCCTCATTTGGCAGGATAGAGCCCCTGTAATTATTTCATGAACAAGATTAGGAAGTGTTCCTGTGCAGCAGATACATTCATGGCGTCTTGGAGCACATGTTAGAATTTGTAATGACATAGTTAAGTGTAATTAGTAGCTAATAATCTATGTTCTGCTGTTATGCTGATGCTGAGTGGGCTCATTTTGCTGTATGGTCATTGTTCAGTGAAACCTTCCCTCAACTCTGTTAATATCCAAGTTGTGTTAATGGAGGTCTCGGAGTATATTAACTGTGCTGAGAATGATCTAGTTTGGCATTAGGATTGCAGAAAGACTTTCTTTTGTTTTTGCTGTTAAAATAATAAAAAAAAGCTGCATAACAGAAATGTACAGTCTACCAGAGAATAGAAAAAAATGCCTCTCCTTAGCAAACTCAGTTTAGAAATTAACAAAAATTGTACTATTTAGACGACAGGGCACCTTACATTGATGGCATGATACGATTGCTTATTACATATTTCTGATTTTCCATTTTGCAGGAACATAATTATATATAATTTTCAATTTTATGTTGTTTATTTTCTAGAAGAATCCAAAATTACATCGTTTCTTTCTTCTGAAGATAAAAGTAATGCAGACATGCTATGTAATTGTTTGTGGAAGAGAGAGAGGTTTGGGAAGGAAAAATTGACCAAACTTGTCTTACAAGAAGTGTCATGCATGGCAGGGATAAAAGCTTAAGCAGAAAAAACAGAACTTGAGCTTTTAGAGTCTCAAATGAGGAGAGGGTTTTGTATGGAATGGCCCTCTCTTCCTTCATTTCTTTCATTTTCATTCGAAACTACTGTGTCACCCCCAAAAAGACCAGAGCAACAGTGTGCTCCTCTAGTAGAAACTTTTCCTATAATTATGCTGCTTCCTAAAGCTTTTTTTTTTTTTATTCTGACAGAGGTGTTTTCTGCTTTATAACTAGTTAGTATAGAGCTATGAGTAAGTGACTAAGCGTATCAGACTTTTCTTTCTGTCTTTAACTACTATAGTTTAGTAATAAGATGACACTTTTGAATAAGACTTCATATTTAGAAGTTCTCTAATTAGAGTAAGTGAATATATAAATATAAAAAAGGCCCAATAAAATCACAGTTTAGCTGCTGGCTCCCTTACCTGCCCAGCATTACCCTGATGAAGTCCATCAGCAAGAGACAGAACACTCTCTAGTAATGTTCGAGTGAAAGTGTTAATTATTTAAGTCTCTAGATTGCTTACCGCTATAAACACCAAGTAATAGAAGTTATTTAGCATTAAATCAGTGATATAAAAATATGCATCTATAATTTCTGACTTAGTTTTAGTACTATATAAACATAACTCACTTAAACAACCCTTTTATATACTCACACAGCTTAGCAGCAGAGCTGTTTATGGTAGTTTCATTTTGGTCTGCAAATTGAAGGGAGGTTTGAACTGGTTATCTAGCAGCAGAGAGTCTTCAATTTATTGTTTTCTGAAATTCCTAGATTATTTCTATGTTAATATTAATTTCTTTGTGAATATCACCTTGGTCAGCTATTTTCAAGCTGGTATTTCTGTCTTTACTTGTCATAAACTAGTACAAATATCTACTGATAAGGATGTTAAAACTTTGACATTCAAGCCAAGTTCTTCAGCAAACTTTAAATTCTAGGTAACAGGTCAGGTTAAGGGTATTTTATGATGACTGTGTAGTCTAGTTCTGAAGCTGCAAATTGAAAAACGTGATGTATTCTTCAATAATTACTTGACTGCCTGTTTGAAGGATAATCAAATCCACACTTTTAAAAGTTTCCTCATTTCTTGTGAGCTTAGAAGTTCTTTTTTTTTAAATCAATCTGTTCTAATGTATTCTCATAAATTCACACTAGAATTTCAACCTGAAAGTATGCAAAATTGTTTTCAGGTAGGCATTATTGAATGGAGATGGGTGTATAATTTGGGACATCATAAGGAGGTTTGAAACACTGATGTTGAGAGTAAATCATTGCTTATAATGTATACGTGTTCAACTGGAGGGGTTGAAGCTTCCCCATCTACTAACACAGATGTCTTTTAAAGGTGAAATTAGTTTACGGTAAATGTCATTCAGATGAAGTATGCACTTTAGAAGCAAGGAAACCATTGCTTTAAAATTAATGATGCATTGCAAATATCAGAAAAAAACTTATATCCAGCGTAAAGATAATTAAAATTCAGGTCAGAAGTGTATGACTTAGTCGGGCTAAATTTTTTAATGATATTTCAGAAAATTAATTGGGCGAGTATGTTTTTACTCTTCTAAAGAATGTTTCATTTGATGGCTCTACAGGAAAGATGCTTTTATTGGCATCTAAAGATTGTAGTGTCTGACTTTTTAACTGTTGGTTAACCAATCTTTAACAATTTTTAGGTTGATTACAAATAATCTAAACGTCTCATGACCTTGTAGCCATTTGTGCAGAATGATGACTAGTGCTGCTTTTCCCCATGCCAATCAGACAGCAGTGAAACAACTGACTTTATTATTAATTAACATTAGCACTCTGGGTTTACATATTGTGCAGTTAGCAGAGAACATTCCCCTTTTTTCAGCTCATTCAGGCTTATTTTGTTCTGTGCCTCTGGGAGAATACAGGCATTGCTGTGCAGCACGTTAGTATTTTACTGATATTTTTGTCTTCAGTCTCTCAGTACTCTCCTTTGCCTGAAACGTTGGGTTAGGGGCTGCAGGAAAGGCTGCTTGGACAGTTTTCTCAGGACTGTCCAGGTTTTCCCCAGCTCTTAAATAATTACAAAGTGGTAAATTTATTGGCCAAACATTAATTGTTCTGGAGATTGAAAGTCTTTCTACAGAACAGTTTTTTCTTACTCTTCCTTATCCCAAAACACAAATTCTGAGCTGTACAACTACTCATTTAAAAAATATAAAAGTTCTGTTCAGGTTATGTAGCTGTACTACCTGCATGTGGTTATAGCAGTGTATGAAGGATTTGGGGGAAATTGTATCCAATCTCTAGTTGTAAATTTTGGCATGTTTGTACTCTTGCATGCTCAGAGAGTCAAGTCGCCTCTGGTCGGCGTCTCTGGTGGTACTGTAACAGACACCCCTGAAAATGTGGAAGCATAAGTAGAAACTGCATACTATTACCAGGGGCAAGTATATAGTCAAGGAAGACTTCTAATACTGTCATCCTCTGTATTTGCCTGGGTTGCTTTATAATCTGGTATGTAGAGACTCATTAATCTTTATTAAAGTGTCTTATCCTTGCAGCGTATCTGTTCAGGTGCGTACAAGATAATATAGCTGGTTTTTATTTCATTGGCTTTTTTTTAGTATTATAAAACCTTACTAATTCTGTTTTGCAGAAAATCTCATAACACCTCAAAATTTGAGGCTGAAAGTTCTGGCAAACTTCTGTGTTAAGTATTGTGACGAGGGCTGTCGTTGCATACTTTTGTCAGCTTTGGAATTTTTGCTCTCGCATCAGTGGTTACATCTAAAAGAGAACATGTATGCCAGAGATGTTGTCCAGAATAGCTTGTTCTAGGAATAATCTCTGCATTTCTTCTTAAAAATGAATAGCCTCTTTATTTGAATGAGGAATTAATTGACTTTAATCTTTGGCTTTTTTTTTAATGGAGTAGTAGCAGAATGAGACTTCATTGTGTGGATAAAGAGAACAGCCTTTGTCTCAGAACTAGTTCTTCCCAGACTGTCCCCTTCCTACAGCTGCCCTGGGAACAGAAGTGTGCAAACAGCCCAGTTTTCATAGTATCTTTAGAGGTCCAGTGGTTGGGGGGGGGTGTTTTTTGCCCCCCCCCCCCCCCCAGTTCAAAAGCCCCCCCCCCCCTTTTATTTTTTTTTTATTTAAGCTCCATCATTGACCTTCAAACCTGTTCTGCAGAGGCAGTGGCTTGGTTTTCCTGTATTCAGGCAGACCTGAACCCTTCACTGAGCCTGAATCTGTCCTGAAAATGAGAAACTGTTTTTGATGAACAGGTTTGAAGACGATGGTGGTATCTAATTTTACACACAATTTGTATATGAAATCTCTGAGATTTGCAGAAATGAAGATCATGCTTTATTTGAATGAATAGCTATTGGTTCTTCGACAGCTTTATGAAAAATTGTGGTGGTTAAACATGGAAGGACTTGAAAAAAATTTTCAATTTCCCCTTTACAAGTTCCCCTTGTCAAAAGTAAAGAAATACGTGAAATGTGTGTAAGGCCAGACTATAGGCATGATATTCTGAGGAGGTAGATATTTCTTGGGTATTCTAAATGTGTCCTTGTAACAGTATTTAGAAGAGTTCTACCTGCTTACGTTTAAGTACAGTAAAGCATGAAAGGTTAATTTTAAACACGTGGGAAAACTGACTGCTGTAATCAATAGGAGCTTTCTGGTATGGTTTGGTCTAACCTGAGCATGCTCTCTGGTTTATACCGTAATCAGACATCTTCTAGCCTGTATGAAAGCTCCATTACTTTAATTAGGTCTGATAGGTTGTGATAGCAAATGCAAATCTAGGTCATTGCATATGTAAACGTGCAGCTGTAGTCCTGGAGGATGCCAGAACATATCAGCTAAGGTGTCCGGTCATCACCCAGCATTAACTCCAGCATGGCAAGCAGACTTTATGTGCTAACCATGTGAAAGTGGTTAGGACACACACATACACCCTGTCACTTGCCTAACATTTATTTATATTTTCAAGTTGAGAAGTTGCTAGATATTTCTTGGCACATGCTTAAAATATTAATTTACACTTAAACACTCTTGGTTTAAACACACAATTTAATGATTTATGAAGGGCAAACGGATACCATCCATGATTGCAGCATGGCTTTCTTCCTTAACTACCATAAAACTTTCTTTTTGCTTCATAAAGTCTCGTTAAAACTGTTATCTCTATTGTGAACGTTAACTCCAAGTTAGAAAAGCTTTTGCTCAAACTTTCTTACTACTCAAGAAGAGTGTGGCTCGGGAGGCACATGTTCAGGGTTAAAGAAATGCTTTGATTCCTTTCTATTTTTTAATTAGGAAAAAGTGTTTTGTAACTTTATATACTGACACCTTTGTTTTGGCTGGGTAAAGCGATTTGACTGGACAGCTCAATTAATTTGCTTAGTAGCTCATATGTAAAAAGGTCAGGAAATGGAGATGTTCCTGGTTAGTCACCAGTCAAGTTGAACAAATACTTGTGTTCAGACATTCTTCTGGTGATTTCATCACACAAAACCCACACATAAACGAATGTTTCATTAGCGCTCCCTGGAATGAGATGAGTATTACTGTAATGTATATCGATGAATATTACTGTTTATCAAATCCCTGCAAAGAGAGATTGCAACCAATTTAATCTGAGAAAGCTGCAGGGGATGATTACTTTGAATATTTGCTTGTCTGGTTTCGTCCCATGTTGCCTTACTTTGTTGATAGTTTAGTATCTTAAAGGGTAATGTATGTAAATAATAAAGCAGTGTTATCTGAACGTTCTGCTGTTTATCTGATGACCCATAAGCTACCTTTTCCCTCATCAGTGAAAGGATCCTCCCGTTTTATTGTATAGTGTACACTGCAAAACTTAGAGAAACGAATCCTGAAGCTTAATTTTTATTTTTGTTTTTCTGCGTTATAGCTTGTAAACGCAGTATAACTTCAGGCACAGCACAAGTACTGAGAGTAACCTTCCTTTGCTTGCTAACACAAACTTTGCTTGCAGCCAGTGGTGGCTGCGCAGTAAGGTGGGTAATGGGGCTTTTTTCAGAGCATGGGGAGACTAAAGTGATCTTAAAAGGGAAACACTCCCTGAACTGTTTAAAGGAAATACTTGATGACATTAGCTTCCTATTTCTGTGTGACTTGCCTTCATGAATAACTGCAAATTCTAATGCAGCCTTCTTATTTGTGTAGGTTATTGTTCATGAATTAAAATTTTTATTGTGTCGTCTTTTGCCTAGAGAAATGAAAACCGTTTCTCATAGTATGAGAAGATTTAAATGCTCATGGTGATAGATGGAAAAACTTACCTGTGGCCTTGGCATTTCAAAAATAATTACTCAAAGTGTCGTTTCATCTGAAGAGGAGTGGGTTTGCTCTTTTAGGGAACTTAAACTGAGAAAGCTGATGATCATGATGGCCTAGAGTTAAATTTCCAGTTATGTGCCTGCCTGAATTAGCAGGCATTGGCTGGACATGATGGTATTGCATTTTTCTCTTCTCTGGAGTTCATAACTGTTCAAGCTTTTCAGTTTAGCAACAGTCCTCTCTTTTCATAACTACAGAGCTTTATCCTCAGTAAGTTCTCAGTGGCTGACACAGGGCAGTGGTGTGGAAGTGCAAGGCAAGCTCCAGCAACAAACAGCCTTTTACTGCCAGATATGAGGGGGAAGATGACAGCAAAAAGACCTGATAGTCTTTTCACTGTCTGGTTTGTGATTTATATCTGCATCTCTATCATCAGCATTTATAAATCGTAATAATTTTTCTTGAGTATGCTTGCAGTAGAGTAGCCTTTGTTGTGGGGATTTCTCCTGCGTTTGTTGTGATAAAGATGCTGTAAAGGTGACAGTTTTCAAAATAGCTTGTCTTGGTTGATTGATGCAGTTTGTGGATCAGAAATTACTATTTAGGGGACTTTATTGGCGAGTTTTTTTAAAAACATTGAATTTTACAACTTTGTTTATAAAACCTCTGCCAAATAACTGTGGCTGTAGTTCAGAGTTGCACAGCCACCTTGAAATCTGGCAGCTTTTTCAAATGTCTGCTTGATACTTTTTATTGTTTGTTGAATAGTCATTTTTATTTCTCTTGCAAAGAAAAGAAGTCCAAACTTACCTACTTGTCAAAATAAATAAACACTGTAAGAGGTCCTCACACTGTCTTGTATATAGTGCTAGCAAAAGATGCTGGACTGAAAGCTTTACCTGCATTTTAAATCTAACTTCCAGCCCCACCCCTCTGTGTTAGGAAATGACAGTGGTAGCAATAGTCATCTCCTTAAAACATCCAGCCCTCCTGGCCTGCTCTCCCTGGACACTTGCGCTGGATTGTCTGCTGCAAACGATGGCTGTGTCCCTGGGAAGCCCTCCCCCCAACTTTTGTTATGTACTTGTCTTTTTGTGGTTTTCAATGGGAACTCTGATATGGCTCAAGATGCTGAAGCTTAAAAATACTTGGTGTGCATGGCAACTTTTAAGTAATTAATTTTCATAATTTCTTTTTTAAACATTGGTTAGCAGTCATGTTAATTACAGAAGAGACCAGAATGGCTCTAGGGAGCAATTCCTAGTCCATGGAGTACTTAATCCTCGTTACGCTGTGTCTACCTGCCTGGCTGGGTGTTTACCTGAGACCGCTCAGAAGTAGGCATCAGCATCTCCCAAGTGACACAAGCAGGCAAAGTTGATGAGAGGGTCTGTTACTAGGGAGACAGTAGTTTGGGACTAATTAGTTACTTACATGGAAGGCAAGACTTCATTTCCTTTTAAAAAAAAGTCGTTTAACTTAATTCAGCCTATGTTACTAATACATTTACTAGGAATTAATGCATTTATGGTCAGAATTATCTATAGACTGATCAGCCTAGATCAGCCAAATTCTTGACCATCAGAAATGAGAGCAAGAGGGTGTGCACATTGGCAATCTTAACTCTGTTCTGTACATTTTTGGTACCTGTTACTAGTTTTATGCTTTGATTTGGCTAATATTTTTATGCAAGTCTCTGCTGTTACGTGTGTGTGTGCTTGCGGCTGTGTGCTGCGCTTTTATATTGCGACTGCTCTGGTGCAGTATTGTCTGAAGTGGACAAAGAAAATTGAAGGTGGGAAAAGAAAATTGAAGGTGGGAAAAGGAAAGCCAGACCACTGTGTTGTCCATTGTATGCCAGATCAACACCATGTTTCTTTGTCATTCTTGCTGGGCAATCCTTACTGTGAGGAATTTATCAAAAAAAAAGCTGAATATGAGTAATCATAGAAACCACTAGTTTGCAGTCATAAAGACGACAGATTGGGAATGCAAGTTCATGGTTTTGCATCGCTTTTCCTAGTTCACTGATTTAATTTCTTTTGACCTGAACAGAGACATTTAACGTCGTACCCATATCGCTGCACATTGGCAGATTTTCAGATAGAGAAAAAGATTGGACGAGGACAATTCAGCGAAGTTTACAAAGCAACTTGTCTTCTGGACAGAAAACCTGTGGCATTAAAGAAAGTTCAGGTGAGCATTTAAGTTCAAAGTCTTACTATTTAGCAAGTAGAATGGAAACATTTTAAGTGCCTATACAGATTACTTTGAGTCAGATACCTCTTCCAGTATTCTTTTGTCAGCAGTAATAATGCAATAAAATGCTTTATATATTGAGTGTTTAAGGTTTGAGAGCACTGGATGATCTGGTTTGATATTTTTACATTTTAAAAAAGCAACGCTCTGCTTTCTTATTTTATTCAATAGGGTTTTAGAGGGTTTGGGTTTGTTTTTTTTTTTACTTTATTATTTCAAGATAAGAAATAAAGAATAATGTTTCTGAAGGTCTCAAAGTAGTTTTACAAATTTTTATTAAGTCAGGCTAGTTCCATGATGCTGAGTTTACATCTGGTTATAAGAGGCCCAGTGGCCCCACTGCACTCCTGCCTGCCCCTCGGTTTTATCCTCTGTGGCTGTCTTCTCCGTGTATCCCATATGGGACCCTGTTTCCATTTTGAGCAGTCTATTTGCTGCTCCAAGGTGACGAGGGATAATGTTTCTAAGTCAGGATTATGTAGCAGTAGCACAATTTCATTTTTATTTTTAATTTCACTTTTTACATTATAAAAAGGGTTCACTAAATTATTATTAAATGTGTGTGAAAGAACGAGGCCCTAATAGCCGTAGGCAGACAGCTAGGAGACTGCCATCTCGACACAGATGAATCATGAGAACACAAGAGCACGGAAAGGAAAAATGCCTGTGCTTGCTGATGGAGTTTTAGAAGAATTTCTGAAAAACTTCCATGCAAGCAGTATAGACTTGTAACTTGGCTTAAAGTATTGTGCAGTGTTCAGAACAGCATTTTGTTTGAAGAAATTTGTCTTTAATCCTTCAACAGATCCTTTAAACTCATGTTTCTAGTGACTTACCCTCTGATTATTACGGAATGAATATTAATGCTCAATATTACTGTTAATTATTACAGAGAAATCAGGGGAAGCTATATCTCTGTTTAAAAGAAAAAAGTAAACATTTTATCTTTTTTATTTACCATGTGAAATTAATAGTAACTAAACTAACTATGTTTTGAAAATCATGACAGCAAATTCACAAATTAGTATCTTTATTTTTCGTGCTGCTTAGAATATTGCCTACAGGTTCTAAAATTAATTTTACCCTATCGCTAGCCCTTTAGTGGTTTCAAAATAAAGAAAACATTGACCTTCTTTGATCTGTGGATTGTGTCTATACTCATTACAGTAGAGGATATACGAATTGGGAGAGGAAAGACCAGTTTCTTGTTAAAATATAAAATTCATGGTTGTTGGTGGTGGTGTTTCATTTTCATCTTCTATGTTTTTGTCTCTGAAGATTTTTGAAATGATGGATGCCAAGGCTAGGCAAGATTGCATTAAAGAAATTGACCTCCTGAAGGTAAGAATTTTTACAATGACTTTTTCCGTTTTTTATTTTGAGGAAAAAAAAAAAATCATTTTCAGGTTGGCAAGAGTCGTTTACCTTTTATGGCAACTAAAGCTTATGCAGTACACACAATGATCTTAATAGGCCGTGCTTTCTTTTGCAAGGTAGAATGTCTACATGATGCAAGAGTTTTGGCTTAAAGCTTAATTTTATTGCGTTTTCTGCCTATAGTTTAAGGAATCTATTAAAAATTTTCCTGTCATAAAAAACCCACAAGTACTCCTCTTTCAGAGAGGCATGTAAATTCTGCTTTTTGTGTTTTGTTTGTCACTTTGAAATAAACTAATTGATGAACGAGCTAAATGGGAAAACAGTTTTGCATGTGCATGTTGTGTATGTATATGTATACGTATCACACACAAAAAATGGAAGTTCAGATAAAGGCTCTGAAACCAGAGAGTGTTTTTAAGTGATTAAACCAACTAGTGATTTTTTCCCATCCCAGTAATTTATTTCAAAATGTTGGTAGAAAATATATATGCATTGCACTTTAAATATCTATTTTGAGTAAAGGCAACAGATTGTAGAAGGCTAGATTTTTAGTTTAGCTAGTCAAATTTAATTTTTAAAGTATTAAATAATTCATGTTGTAAATGTGATTTTTAGGTATTTCTATTTAAATTGTTGATTTATATGCATGCAGTTGTAGACAAAGCTTGAGTCTGCTAGACTGTAGCGAAGGCATACAGGATAAACATGAAGATAGTAGTTTGTGTGAACATGGTCCAGTTGCTTAACAGTCATAGAGAAAAAAATAAAGCCAACATTAACGTTCAAAAAGAGAATTTTTAATATTTTTGGGTTCCAGGTAATCTAGGCAGTTTTGTCTTGAACTCTGGTTATGGAAGATGTCATAAACTTGCACAGGATTTATTCAGAGCAGAATGTGCAAATTTATTAGTAATCGGAGGGAAGCAGAAGTAAAATGCCCATGATGACGGGAGGCTCTAGAAGGGCAGCTCCCATCCACCTGCGTGGGATAACCAGAGGCAACTTATCTTCTTGTGTAAAGCTCACCAAGAAGCCAGATATCAAACCAGGGTTACTCTAGTGGCCGAGTTGTGAAAGCAAATACGATACATTGAGCTAAATAGGGTTGATAAAATTGGATTATTTTGCACAATATTTTATAGAAGACTAGGAAACATTCTAGTAAATGCATTTAGTTGGGGGTGAAGGGAGGAGCAGGAATACTTGCTGGCAGTCTACAGAAACATACTAATATGCTGTTTATTATGCAAAACATTACTGTGCTGGTAGTTTAATTATTATTTATTGTTGACTGTCAATAAATCTTCCTGTTTGGACAGTTGTGTAGCACCATCCAAGGAATCTGAAGCCTGAGTATGTTAAAAAGTCAGTTTGCTGAATCCTGTTGTATTACAGATGCAAAGGGGATCTATTTCTTAACATTGCCTATAGCTCACCTTCTTCAAGTGACTACTAGTTTTCAAGTCAGAGCCAACAAAATCCATTGAATTTTATTCAAGATGCATGTAGATCAGCTTCTGAGAAGGTCAGCAGATAATAAGTAAAAAGTAATCAAAGTTGAAATTGCCAACTTTGGAGCCAACGATGCTCTTCTGGTCAGCGTGTTTGCTAACCCAGTGCAGACGCAGGGTGTTCCCCGTGGGCGGCCAGGCAGAGTTACTCGGGGTTTGTCTGGAGGCAGGGGAGGGCTGGTGTGTCAGTGTCAGCAGCTGGAGTGCGTGTCGCTCCGTGCCCTAAGACGAATAACTTGTGAAATCAATATATCTGCAACTCATCTTTTGCTAATTGATCGCTCCCATGCTGCCTGTTCTCACAGCTTCGTAGAAGTAACTGAAGGTCTGCACGTGGATGTGCTGGGACAGTAGTGAAAAGTCTATTTCAAAGCTTCAGAGCTGCTGCATCAGAGTAAGACACAGGTCCCTTCTCAGAGCTGGGCAGTAGATGTTACCATTTATGCAGTGTGGGGCAGAATAGTCCGTGCTTGGAAGCAGGAAAAAGTTTTAAAAGTGAAACTTCAGTTCTTGCTGCACAGTACGTGTGATCTCTGGCCTGGCTTTTTATGAAATTTCATGGGGTTTCTTGTTCTGTTGTGAGCTTTTCACATTTTGGTTTCCTTTAGAATAGTGTATGTGCAGCTTCAGGAAAGTAGGACAGGTGTATTTTTCTCAAATGAATGACTTATTCTCAATAATTTTAATTTCAGCATTTTTAGTGTCATTATATTAAAAGGTAAAGTATCTTTCACTTCCTAAATTTATCAATTAAGATAATTGTTCTTGTCTAGAAAGTGTAAAATGTGTAAGGACCCAATTCAGCACAGTATTTCAGAGTCTGTTTAAAACTTGCTCAATTTAACTCTTTCTCATCACTGTTGATGTGAAGTATGTCTGCCTTGCAATTGTCTAGTGTCTGGCCATGTAATATGGGATATTCATATTTTTAAAACTTTCTTGTTACTTTTAAACTGGTGTCTAGTATGACGTATTTATAGACTATTACTAAAACAACTTGCTGCAAGAGCTTTTCTTTCTTTGTTGTTTTTATTTTTAATGTAGACCGTTGAGGAATTTGTGAAGGAATTGCACAAACTTGCTGTAGTCCATCCCTGACAAAATAATACTTTGTCTTTTTTGATCAAAGACTTCTGTGTGACCACGGAAACAAAGGGGGGTGGGGTTTTTTGTGACTTCTAATAAATGAAGTATAATTATTCAAAACTTAACAGAAGCCAGACAAAATTGTATCTTACTTTCAGTGTAATTCTGGCTAAAAGGTTCAGGTAAAGCAGCTCAGTAATATGGCTGTAGTCAGCGTTTGGGCTGCCAGCACCCACACTCGCTCGTTTAGAGCTGCCTTACCCTTCCGCATGCCTCTTGCTGACAGTGCTGCTGTGCATACACATCAGGCATTTAACTGCCATCAAACTTTCAGGATGCATTAAAGAAATTGGAAATGTCATTAACCCAAGATAATGTGTTTGTAATCTTTTGTGCATTTAAGGATTTGTGAGAATGAATATACTTCCCTTCTGACGAAAGAAATTTCAGATAGTCTTTTCCATGCCACAAACAAATACAATAGTTATATTGACTCTGGAGTTATTTTTATATTTATTTAAAATAAGATTGACAAAAGGGAGAGTGGAGAATGGAAGTTTGGCTTATCCAGCGTGGTCTACCTGGCTGTTCTGGGAAAACAGAGTTCAAAGCGCAGTGAAATAAATAGTAGGAAAAACACGTACGTCTGCATTCACACCTCAATAAGGTCATGGGCAGTCTGCTGTGCTTTCCAGCAAAGAAGAGAGTCTAGTAAGGCTCCTTCTAGAACACTCATCCCTCTGCTCAGCTTCAGCAGAGGGTGGTGTCAGCTTCTGCTGCTGAAATGGGAGTCCTCAGAGACCTGCTCATCAAAAGAGTGATCACAGAAATTAGTGTGGTGGCATGGGTGTTTTGCTTCTTTGTTTTTAATTTTATAAAACTTCATCGTAATAGAAGAGACACCCCTCTTCAGATCTAATGAGTTTCTTCAAACCAATACAAACCATCAGTAAAAAGTGTGTACGCACTGTCACAAAAAATATGTTTAAAATCTTGATATCAGTTAAGCAATGCTTGGGTCTGAGTAAGTTGGGTTTTGTTATACCTCTTCAGAGGTGTGCAGTCTTCATTCCTTGTTACAGTTGTCATAGTCTGATGTGTTTTATTGGCACGTGGTGCCAAGGCTTAGAAAAAGGCTTGTTTGGCTGCTTGAACTTCCCGATGCCTAGGGATAGGCTTAAGTGTATCTGCAAGAGCCGTATGCATCGGGTGTGCCATGATGGACAGTGCCTGTGACGATGTGGGGGGAGAAGGGTAACCCTGCGTTAGGTGTCAGTGGTTGTGATTTCAGTGCTTTTTTGGCTGGAAGTTGATCTTTGATCAATGTACCTGAGAGCAGACACTTAAAAGAAATTTCAACAGAAATGGTGGCCTGGGGTATTTATTTATTTATTTATTTGAGGCTTGGTCTTGTGGGAATGTTCTTCTCCTGATGCCTGCACATGGATCCCATTAACGCTAATGCGCGCTAGTGTCGAGGCATTGCAAAGGAGAATCTATCCCCTAATGTGCATGCAGAGAGGAGTGATTAGTATGATGGATCATAACAGTGTTTCTTTTGGCTTTGTAACCCCTGGAATAGACAGGTTGAGTCACAGCTGTTTAGTAGATGAAATGCTCACTTTAGTAGTTTCTAAATTGACTGCATTTCTAAGAGCACAAGACAGATAATCTAATGCAAAATGAGCAAGAGAGAGTGAATAGAGAGATCTAGATACTACATTATCTTCTAAGCAATTACAGTTTTCCACTTTAAGAAACTCAGACATAAAATATTAAAACAGAAATTTTAATTTGTTGAGCCTGTTTCTTAATTTAGTCCTGTGAGTAAAGCGTAACAATCTGAAAAGATGCAAATTTTTAAGAAACACAGGAGGAAAAAAAAAATATTAAAATACCAGTTGTGAATATAAGAAAAAGCTATACTGAAATGAAGAAAGTAATTAGTGCAGATGCAAGCATAAATAATCAGAAAAATAGACTGACTTATGCAATTTGTGCATTATTTTCCTCCATCAAAGTTTTAATTTAATTCTGTTCTTATTCTAAGGGGCAAAGAGATCTCAGGGAGTACTGTACCCCAACAGTTGGGTTCGTTTTTATATTTAACGGGGAAAAAGTCAGTTATTGCTTAACAAAGTTTCTTTCAGGACATAGCCTTTTCTGTTGTAAATTCGCAAAATATTTAAAAGCAGTTTCACCCTATTTTGGGCCGTATTGCTTTTTACTCAAGACAACTTTATTATGCTGTGCTTGCGATAAATGATTTTTCTTACAGGATTTTTGTGTATAATAACCCAGAGCACAGTTTGTAGTTGCACCTATTATGAGCTGTTTTGTATAATGATTAAAAAAAACAGTACAGGTATTGTATCTTGGAGTTGTCGTTACTTACAGTGTTACACATTTTCTTCTTGCATTCCCGCTATCTGCAGCAACTGAACCACCCCAATATAATTAAGTATTTGGATTCTTTTATTGAAGACAATGAACTTAACATTGTCCTGGAACTGGCCGATGCTGGTGACCTCTCTCAGATGATTAAGGTAAGGATGTGTCAGTTCTAGAGGTGCTACAAACTTTCAGAATTAGGCAGAGGCACGAGGCGGTGGGGGTAAGCACATCTGTGCTAAAGCACTTTTAGTCTCCTCTTGTGGTTTTACACACCCACAGGGTGCTTCCAGAGCCTAAACCAAAGTGTCTGGTGGCATTTTAAATACACCAGGCTATGCCACTTGCTTCTAGTCGCTGCCCCGGAAGGGAGCAAGCCTCTGTATGATTTGGTGGGACGTGTGTGGTGTTCGCAAGGTTCATTTATCCAGTCTGTGATTGATGGGGACATTTAATTATTGTTAGATTTACTATTCACATAGCCTGTCTGCCACTCTGAAGACACTCAGAAAGTATATTGACTTTCTTTGCAATGGGGATTTGGGTTTGAGAAAATGTTTCAAGTACTTGTTCTTCTCTTATGTTGCTCTTAGGAATACTTGTATTGCTGCAAACCGGCTTTAGTTAAGCTGTTACCACCTGCTTTTATATTTTCTTTGACGTGTTAATCTTTAGACGTACATCCCTTGTGAGAACAGATGTGTTACATCATGTTTGTTAGCACTCTCAACCTTCTCTCCATGTTTTACCTGGTTTTTTGCCATCATTATTCTGTAATTATCATAAATGAATGTTTGGAAAGTTCTCCTCCTCCTTGTTGTCACAGTTAAAATATCTTATTAACAGATTTGTTTTCTTTGCCAGCAGAGCTATGAGGCACTAGGCCAAAGGCTGTCAAACAAGTTATCCATTTAGTCCATAGTCAGCGGCTAAATTTACAGTATCCATGAAAATCTGCTCCATCTCATAGGAGAGTCCCCCTGGGTGAGTGAGCTGGGAACAGGCAGTTGGCAGAGCCATTCAAGGGGAGAGCCCCAAAATTCCGGATATGGCCTTACTCCGCAGCCTCTCAGTAGCAGGAGCGATGGTCAGATCTGCCCCGAACCCGAGAGATGAGCCAGTGGTGACCGAAGCTGTGCGTGCGGGCTGGTGCTGCTACCTCGACTGCACGGTGACTCGCGCCAGAGGCAGCCGCCTCCTGCAGCCGCGGGTGTCAGGGTCTTGGTTGTGCTCACTGAGGGTTGTCCTTCTGCCCGGGGAGAGCTCATGTATTTTTATCTTTCACTGTTTTCTTGTGGCTGCTCGTATGTTTTACCCTTTTCCCAACAGATTCTGGGAAACTTGCAGTTTATCTCAGGCTTTTAGTAGCTGTGGTTAAAGATGGAAAAAAAGTGAGGATTGTGAGAGCAGGAGTTAGGGCTGTGATCATCATGGGATGTGCTAGTGTTTTGCTTGACTTTTAAATCTTAGCCTATAAAAAGTTTTACCTACGTAATTGTTAGATATCGTCATATAAAATACTAGCTTTTTTTTTTGTCATTTACGGTTTTTAGTTTAAACTTTGCCCTACTGATAAATATGTTCATTTATCTATCAGGGTTGGTTATTTAATTTTCTTAAAATTACTTTTTATGTCATTATAAATAGGAGTTACATTTCCCAAAACATAATTTGTAGATTCTGAAGTTGATAACTTGAACGGCACTGTAACTTCTGTTCTTTCTGCCAGCACTCCCCAGTCTGGTCTCTTTTCCCACGTGTCTATTGCAGGCATGAAGAAGATGCACTAGTTTTTTTCAAGGTCATATAAATGATGTTTTTCCATTGGTGCAAATATTTGAATTCCATTTTTTTTTAATAAAAGGAAAAAAAAAACTTAAAAACAAGAACAAAAGTCTCGTCCTCAACATAGCTTTAACTGAAGAAGTGGAGTTTGCCTGCTGCCCCTCTGTGTCACCCCCACGCCCCACTCGTCCCTTGGGAATTTAAGCTTATGTGAGGATTCTCAGTTTCAGCGAGGCGGTAGGAACAGCAGTAACAACACTCTGAAGGTGCCAGAGTGATAAAAACAGGGACTGTCTTTGTCACGCCCCTCGTTCCTGCATTATTTATGAGGTATTGTAAAGCTGAGGTAAGAGAGTGCTGCAGGATAACCCACTGGAGAGTTGGGGCTTTCTTGTAAATGTCAGGCGAATCTTATTGGACATGACATTTAGAACATTATCACTTGTGGTCTTGCATATCTACTCTTAAATACTTTAATGAGAATTAAATAATATTATCATGTATATAGCACTTTATCCCTCACCCTCTGTAATTCCTCTGTGCTCTCTATGAAGTTTTGGTTTGAAACTGTTGCAGTCTGTCAGATTTGCTGCCTGGGGAATTGCACGGTCATGCCCCTTCACAGCTGATCTGCAAAAGAAAATTTGCCATTACTTGAGTCAAACATGAGCCAGTAACAGCATTTCACATAAAATATAAAATGTGACAATGGACATCAGATGTCTGTACTTGGAGGAAAAAGTGCAAGATGCAGAAAGGGGCAACAACCAATTCCCTTCCTTTGTTCTTGCTCTTGCATGCTGCTGGTGGAAATTCTCAAGGGTACGATGCAAAAGAAATGCAGTTGCAGTGTGCTAGAAGGGTGTACAGCGTTTCAGAGACAGTCGTTATCCAACGACACCTTGTATATCAAAGGATGAGGATAAATCTTAAACCTCCGGAAATGTATTATGTGTGTTTTGTTAATGCTCTGGATGAAGAACTGTCTCAGTAGCTAGCACAGCAGGAAGCAATGAGAAGTCAGGGTCCAGTAATCTGAAGTAGTGCGATTTTGGGATGCCGTGGAGGAGGCGGTCATGCTTTGCGTGTGATGTGCACGGCTGTTGTGCATTTCTGAAATGGCAAAAGAGTAGTTGAAGATACATAATGTTTAGCCTTCACTGAAGTGTGCAGCTGGTTGTTCATTCCTGTAATAAGTTGCTTGGGAAGAAGACTTCAGTATTCCAGAGAATCATCCATGCTGCACTCCTTCATATTGTGTGCTTTATGCTTAAGATTATTTTATTTGAGAGCTATTAGCGCCCAGAGGTCCATTGAATCCAGACTCGACTTTGCTTGGTGCTGCATAAATACACACAAAACAGTCTTTTTCTAGATCTGTGTCTCTTGATCAGTAGTGTCTTTCTATCTCACTAGAGATAGTTCATTTAGTTTAATATTCCTATTACGTATGAAGTAGAATATATTGTTCTACCTAATCACAGAAGAAACATGGATACTTTATTGATGTTCTGGCCATCTTTTAAAAAGGGGAAACAGATTTCTTTATTGTTGTTAATAGACTGTACAATAATGAATGTTTACAAGATTTTTTTTTTAATGATCTTTTGTTAAGGCAAAATATTTGAGACATTTGTTGTTTTGAGGCATTAAATATGTTTTGCAAGGTAATTAAGGAGATTAATGCTAATTATAATTGGTGTCCATTCAAAAATGTCAAACCTATTTAAGCATATTTTTCATAACAGTTGTTAATTAGTGAACTGCATTGAAGTTTACATACAGAGAGAAGGAGTTAAAAGCTAATCAGAAGGAAAGTCGTGCTGCTGCAGATCTGGAAGACATGAGCAACCTGCAACTCACTAACACAAGTCCAGGAACGAGTCAAATATGTTGCTTTTTCACTGATCTTTTTATTTATTTCCTCCCACAGTATTTTAAAAAGCAGAAACGGTTAATCCCGGAAAGGACGGTGTGGAAATATTTTGTGCAGTTATGCAGTGCAGTTGAACACATGCACTCCCGCAGGGTGATGCACAGAGGTAACATTAATTCAGTCTCTTTTCACTGAATAATAATATAATGTTCCAATTAGTAAGCGCCTACATTCAAAAACAATTATGCTGATGTTCAGCCAATGCATGTTTAGAGAGGCTGGAGCTTGCAGGATGGATTTCTCCTTCTGTCTCTTTGCCTCATTGTTAAAGGATTCAGTCCGAAGTGAGTATGGTATTAGGAAGATGAGCTGCTTTGTATTCCAGACACTGATATTAAGTAGAAGTGTCAAACTTGCCATTAGAAAAGTGTCAGAAGTAAAATGCTGAGACTACTGGATACAGTGAACTCTAAGAAATAGTCTTCATTATATTAGCTGTGACCTTAGAGAGTTTAAAAGAGGTTTTTCTGTCTTGCGAGCTTTTCTGAAATGTTAATACAAATATGCCCCATACTTTCATAACCTGTTCTCAGTTTTCATTACTTATTTTTGAATCTCTTGTCTTAGAACTCTTTGTAACTTTGAGCTCTATCCAAAAATTATGTTGCTGCTTTCAGTGTAAATGAAATGCTTTCTGAAGGACTTGACCTGGGAAATGCAAATATTCCAAAAGGCACCAATACCAATCTCTGCTGCTTGTTATTTCCTTTATCCTTTGAAGTAGTGAATTCTTCACTATTTTTTTTTCCAGCAATATGATACCATTTTTGCTCCTTATACATGCCCTGATGTGGTTTATCAGTTGTACTTGAATTAGGTCTGTAATTGGTGGCTGAAATTTGGAGCGTCTCGCATTTAGTCTGCTTTAACGTGAGGAAAGAGCCTCACTAACTCAATCCTGACATGACTGCTTGGGAAACTGGGGTTCTAGTAATTTTTACACTCCATGAACAAACTGGGCTGTATAGAGCCCAGAATTTATGTGTATGTGGGACAATAATTTGCCCTTGGTGCGAGGGGACCATGGCGGGCAGTACGGTTTCCTGTAGAAAACGATCATTTCCGAAGAGAAGCGGACTCATTTCTTTGATTTCCATCATTTAAAGAGGTTGCCTCTATTCTGTTGTGCTGTTTCCTACATTTTTCCCTCATTGGTATTTCTTGTGTGCTGGGAAGTATACTCTGATTTTTGTGTATGTGCAGAGCTTGAAGTCTCGGAAGATTGAGCTTATCAAAGCTGTAAAGAAACACAGTTCTGCTCGAGCCTCTTTTGTACAGAGCGTGCTCCAGGCTATGTTTCTGTTGCAGTATTAGAACCAAATAACCTTTTGAGGCTTTGACCTTTTACCTTTTTCTTTTTGCAGACATAAAACCAGCCAACGTGTTTATAACAGCCACAGGGGTGGTGAAGCTGGGAGATCTTGGATTAGGCCGGTTTTTTAGTTCTAAAACCACTGCAGCACATTCCTTAGGTAAGATGGTACTTGTACGGTTGTCAGCTGTGATGTTCAAAAGAAATGGTGTCTGTCCTCTTACTATGACAGAAGCTTGATTCAGTGGATGCATACTATGTTTGCTATGATACGTATTTTAAATACTCTTCATATGAAATTAACAGGTATTTCTTGTTTTAAAACTCCACTTGATATTTTTTTTTCCTGGAAGGTCTGGCCTGGTAAGTGTATGATTTATAGCAAATGTAACAAATGCAACTTTTCCACTTGTAAATGGCATGTTTGCCTGCACTCTGCTTACTGGAATTAGATGTCACACCACCACCATTTTTAGCAGATGCTGATCAGCAGTCTTATCCTGAACAGGGGTTGTGACTGTCGTCTGAGGTGATGGAAGCGTTCAAAGCCCTCACGGTTCATCTGTTCCAAAAAGGGACTTCGCTTGAAACTCAGCTTAGGCTTTAAAGATCCACGTTTTCTTAATGTCTTCCCCATATCTCAGGGTTGTTTTCCTGCTCTTCTGTTGGTACAACTAATTGTTCTTGCCAAAGCATAGTACCTTGCTTTTATTTTGGACGTGAGGAAAAATTTCTTTACTGAAAAGAGTGGTTAAACATTGGAACAGGCTGCCCAGGGAAGTGGTTGAGTCACCATCCCTGGACGTATTTAAAAGACGTGTAGATGAGGCGGTTAGGGACATGGTTTAGTGGGCATGGTGGTGTTGGGTTGACGGTTGGACTCGATGATCTTGGAGGTCTCTTCCAACCTTAATGATTCTATGATTCTATTCTTATTGAATTGTAAACCGTTCCCAGACTCTTACTTGCGATCACTCTGAATTTTTATTCAGTACTCTGCTGTGCTTTGGTTCATCCCAGCTTCTTGTTATCCACAAAGGCAATAGTGTTGCCACGGTCCCCTGTTGTTAATGCATGTGTTCAACAGAACCAGAGCTATCACTGTCTTGTAGGACTTCACTTGGAAGTAGCCTTCTACTTTGACAGGGAACTGTTTTTTCCAACCAATTTTGCATCCATTAAGTAGTTTCATTTAGACAGATTTAACAGTTTGCTTATAAGTAAGGTTATATAAGCCTTTGATAAAAGCATTGAAATTGTAATACATCTGTTGCTTCTGTTTCCCTCCCTCTGAAGCCTCTTAACCTTATCATGGAAAGAAATTATATCATCTGTCATGATGTTTTGTGGACCAGTCATGATGATGATGATTCGTTTCTTGTTCTTTTTTCTGTGTTTTACAAGTAGCATGATTATACCTCCCATTTTTCTGGGAATTGAAATTAAGTTGACTGGTTTAGAGCATCTGGGTTCCTCTCTCCCTCATTTTTACTGTTAGCATTAATTACAATGCTATAGAAAAGTATACAGTATATACAGTTCATTCTTTAAGTCTTAAATATGAAGTATTTCATAATTGTGTCTGTAACCTCTTGAGAGGCGACTGATTTTCCATTTTTATTAATGGATCTCAATTTTTTGAGTCACAAAGGTACTTCTGTGTTACAGCAGCAGAAGAACTTTGGCTTTTAGTGCAGTATGTAAGCTCTTTTACATTTAGCTCTCTCAGATTTTGGAACACAACGCGTTTGTTTCACTATTTGTGCAATGTCTTCCGCTGAGTGTGAGTCTTGCTTGATTTGTTTCTTATATGCGTACAAACTTAATTGATAATACTCGCCAACAACACTGGGGCTCCTCAGTACACAAGAAGGGAAGATACATGCCTTATTTTGTGTGTGCTTAAAAAAAAAAAAGGCATTTCTACAGTTTACTTTCATAAAATATTAGGAGATTTCTCTTTGCATCAAAAGCTATCCTAGGTTATATACACACACTATACTTCATAGATTAAAATAAATCCTCTTCACAGAAAGTTACAATCACGCCATCTGAACAGGCAAAAATACGATCATGTCTAATTATATGATCTTACCTAGTTTGACTGCTGCAGTTATTATATTAATAAGAATAAATTGGGGCTTGGAAACTGGCTGCACATGTAAGCCAAGCTTGTGACCTTTATCAGGGTTGCTCTCTCTTAATTGAGAAAGCTCGTGTAGGAAGAGTTGAGCCTCTTCTGTATGAACCTCGCCCTTCCTCAAATCAACAGCATCCTGGAAACAGGTGAATAAGGTGCAAAACACTAAAGGAGTAGCAGTGAGTGATACTGGAGACAGTGTGTTGTGTTGTGGGAGGGATGGACACACCACCATTCCAGTGGTTCTTGTATCCAAGTAAAAAGAACATTTTTACAATCAAAAAATATGCAGACTTGAAGCTTTTTTTTTTTTGTAATTTGCCAGACATATGGGTTTTGTAGCAGCGGGAATTCTACTGATCTTGGTTTTGGTTTAATTAAGACATTTGTTTAAGTAGCCGTGAGTGATGAACACCCTGCAAACCAGAGTGTGGTACCCGCGTGGACCCAGGCTGCGATGCCGGGCAATTCCCGTAGCCGTGTTGCCCCGGCAACCACCCTGAACCACAATTTCTCTGGCTGCTGACCCATGAATTGAACACGCGGCTTATGCAAATATATTCATCTAATTTTTTTCTTTCTTTGTATTTGCTAGCATCAGACTGGCATAAAAGGGCATTAGGCAGTACCACGACCCGTCTGACAGGTGTACCACTGGGCTGCGGCAGCGTGGCCGCTGCCGCGTCAGGAATGAGAGCCGTAATTAGAGCAAGGAACAGAATGAACGTCAGATGAATTACCAGGCAGCAGATCATATTTGTCAGGAAGGATTGCATACATAAAAATTAAGTGACAGTACATGCCGGGGTAATGAAAGAAAAATGAAAGATTTGCCCATACACAGCTCGCGAGATGCAGGCAAACGCCTTGCTCGGAGCAACGGCAGGATGCCTGACTGGCGGCACAGCCAGTCGGGAGCATTGCCGGGGCAGGGGGCGACTGTGAGGCAGGGAAAGCCCTGGCCCCTGGAAAACCTCCACGGGCAGACCTGCGAGAGGGGAAGCATGGACACCTCCTGTCTCACTGAGTAACAAAACTGCGTTGGGAAAGGCAGCAGTATTGTGGGATGGGTGAGAAACACCAGAAACCGGCTGGAGGGGGTGGGTGAATTCACCAGGTGGCACCTCTTCTGCCGCTTTCCCTTTTCCCTGTATGACTTGGGAGAGAAGGCAGGAGATACTTTTCCATAAGGGAGAGCTCTTCATGCACAGCCTTTACCAGACAACTCCCATGTTTTAAAGGTAGTGAGTGTAGCTAAGGTGAATTTTACTACTCCTTGTTACAACGTGGTGGCTTACCGTCCTTCCTTCCCTGATTTAAGCTCCCCTGTGGCAGAAGCTCCAGGATTTAGTTTAATGGAGATGGACTTGCATATCACAAAACTTCATTTTATTGGGGGGCGTAAGAGGGAATGGCGGAGCAATTCAGCATGAAATAAGGACGAATGTTTTTCATTTTTCTTTTTTCAGTACTGCTTACTATTTTCTTGAAAAACTTTTACAACCTGTTCTTACGCAGTTTATAATGCGAGCATTTTACTACATTCATAGTCTTTTTTTTTCCCCCCATTTCATTTGTATGGTTATTTTTTTCCCCAGAGGAGCCGTATGATACCTGTTTGACAGGCTGTTTCACTACAGAAAATGACTATACTTAACCCAGGGCTTTGCACCCAGTAATGATGAAATGACATCTGGATGCTGGAGTTCGGGTGTGTGACACCATGCAGTTTGGGTTGATTTTACAGTACTGGTGTGTGATGTGCTTCCAGGTGTCATCTCTTTCATTCAAGATTTAATAGGGCTAGGAGCATTTTTTTGTCTGTTTTAATGTTTGATTGTGTCCATTATTTATTTTGTTGATCTCAGGCAGGCATCCAGGGGAATATCTTGTCAGTTAAGGCTATTCTAATATGCTTGTTAGAAAGTTTTAAGTCATTAATTTTGCTATAAAACCTAATTAATTATAAGACAAAAATTATAAATAGCAGAGCATATTTAAAAACTGCATAGACTTTGGAAAACTTAACAGTAAGCTGGTAGATTTTACTAGGAGCTGTAAAATAAAGAATTTCCATTAATATTAAAATGGATAACTTTATTGTGAACTGGTATAAGGCCCACTTTTAGCCACATAAACTTGGCATTATGCAAAGCTTCTGATTGGCTTTACATTTTGAAGAAAAGAGAGAAAAGAAAAAAAAAAACCAAAAGCAAAAACCAGTTTTACACAGAACAGTCTTGTTTTGGAGCAGATGATTTATTATTTATTCTTGGACAAGAATAAACTTGGAGCAGATTTTCCTTTTGGGGGATGCATATAAGTCAAAGCTTCACAGTTTAGAACGTGCAAATAGCCGTGAATTGGAGTACGTGGGGTGTTGCATGTTCCTTGTTGGATATGAGGGCGAACAGGGAGTAACTGCAGTCATGAGAAGACCTCTTTTATAAATGGACTGTTTGTCTTTTTTTTTTTTTTCTTTTGCTTGCAAAGCCAGTTGGCCATCTGAAACAAAATCACAGTACTTCAAGGGGCTAGTAAGCAGTACTTGTTAAGAAAAAACGGACACAAGAAATTCATGTAAAATTTCAACAGCTGATATTCTGTGCATTTTGAGAAATTTTGCCCTTCTGGTCTGTGCCTGTAGTACAATATTTGTGGAAGAAAAGATTGCTGCAGAGTTACTGCAGGTATATTGTACTACCTACGTGTAAAAAACAAAACGAAAAAACTATAGGGACTTCGGTAGGGTTGTGTATGTAATTAAATACTAATAAGAAAAAAATAGAGAGCTTAGAGCAACAGGTCTTGTAAAAACAGCTGCAATATTATGCACAAAATATTTATTCTCTTGTAAGAATAAGCAGATCTAATCTCCCCCCCCCCCCCCCCCCAAACAATTAGTGGGGGTACCTCACACTGAGATCTGAAGGAATTTAAAGTGTATTTTAGGGCCTTTGATCACTGTTTCACTTTAGCTAATTCTCAAAAGTTGAGCTAATTCCCAAAATCTCCTTCTGGGAAAAGACCTCAGCCTTCTTGTTGGAAATATATCCCAAGTAATGCAAGCGTTTAGAAACAGATACTTATGAACTAGACTCCCTTTAAATAATGCTGTAAATTTTTCTTCGTAACCTACAAGCATGTCTGGAGACGTGAGACAGGTGAGAGTTGTGGACTTTCATTTTCAAGTAGAATTGCCTCCCTGCTGTGTTTGCACCACCGGATATTATTAAAACACACTGAAATATTTTTCTCAACTGTATGTATGTTCATGGAATATGTAATGGTGTGTCTTACCTGTTAAAGCTAAGCTAATAGTTCTGGAAATACTTAATTATTATTTTGAAAACTGGGTGGTTTGTTGTTACTCATGGATGGCATCTTAGGTTTTTGAGCATAGTTCTTTGCCTTTTTCATTTGTAATGAGCATGTTTCAAAAATCACAAGTATTTCAAAACATTGCAAAGTTTGTTTTGACAGGAGTTGGAACATCTCTAGAACGAAGGAGTGCTTTAATCAGTATTACCCCTTTGAGGCCTGCGTTGCGCTCTGATATCTCTTGGTTTGAAACTGGGAATACTCTGTAAAGATACAATAAAGGTCAGAATTTGTTAGGTTCTTTCATATTCAGAACTCTGTTCCCTGCTGTGAGAAAGAAAATGATAGATTCAGAAACTCTGTTCAGCTCAGTATTAAAGATTAGCTGGAAGGTGCTGGTGAAGGCAGAACAATAAAAGCATTCTTTATCACTTGTTCTTCTTGTACTTTGCAGCCAAATATGGCTATGGAGTTTGATTAATTTCAAGAGATGCTTATTTTTTATAGCATTAAAAAACCCCAATGTACACAGCCTATTAAAATATTTGGAAATACTCTGCACTGATTTCAGTCTAATGACAGTCTGCCTAGAGGTGTGGGAGACTGCTGTGGCAAGAGACTCGTCTGTGGTACATTAAATTCAGTGAATGAGACTCTTGATAGAGCTTCCTAAAAATATGAATCAGATTTTCTCTTGTTTCTGCCTGTGTGCAGCTAAGGATGAATTTCACAGGAAGCATTGATCCCTGGCTGAACTGTATTTGCACAGGGAGAAGATCTGTATAGAAAATAACGATCCTGTGTGTGACTGTACTAATAACCCGGCCATTGTCACTTTCACAACAACACAACTCCTCTGATTCAAGCTGAAAAACATTTTTAAAACGAGTGAGCACGATCTTCCCTGTGTAGTGAAAGACTTGCTGAATTCAGAAGTAATGTAGCTCTTTACCTGGGTGTTTCTCTGGCAGATGTGGGAATTCAGCTCAGAGTACCTATGCGCACTCGTTGCTGTAGTTGCACAGGTAGGGCTTTTAATTCAAACTATATATGAGAGCAAAGGAATTTGAATTTTATTTCTGGAATAACTTTTCTGCCTTTGCCTATGTGTTTTCCTGGTGAAATGAGACTCTGCTCTTAATCTAACTTGGAATAATTAGCATTTCCCTAACTTGGGTGTTGCAGATATCGCAGAGATGTTCTGGTTTGTGTGGGTGTTGTAGCTGTGCACACAGACAGTGCTGGGGAGAGTAGGAAAAAATGTTCTGGTATTGCTGAAGTATGCTGATATTCAAGTGAAGTGTTTCGACTTTCAGGAATAGAACAGGAAGAATGCTTACTTAGTCATAATCTTCTCTACCGTTTTGCGACCTTTATAACTTTAAAGGCATTACTCTACCAGCTGGTGATTAATATTGAATTTGAACAATATTTCGTATTTTCAGCAGGGCAAATGCCAAAGAAAGTTTCTGATTAATAGTCTCGGATTAGACTATTCTTGTCAAATTGACTAATGTAATGCAATGGTGAGCCCCGACTGATTGCGCTGGAAGCCTTGTGCGGTTTTCTAGAAGATGCTCATTACAGGAGATTCCCACGTAATGTTGGACAGGCCATAAAGAGGATTGGGCTTGTCAGTCTTTTATCACGACAGTTATTTAAAAATTAATGCATCAGTTCTGAAACGCAGAGACCTGCTTGTTCGTACATTTGCTGACAACACTACAGTAATGATAGGTAAATGTGCAAGGTAGACTTCATAAAATCAGCTCAGGCGTGGACTGCTCCACAGACATATTAATATAATGGAACAGACTAATGCACAGAAAATCAAATATGGGCTATAACGCACTCATCCGTATTATAAACCCTGTCATTCTGCTTTGATCGAAGGTCGTTTTGAGGCATTATCTGAAATGACAATTTTAGCCTACCAAGCAGACCCCTGCTAACATGGAAGGCAAGGCCGTAACTTTAGAGCCCACACGTTATTATTTGCTCTCAGCTTGTCGCGCAGTGACCCAGAATAACAGATCGCAAGAACAGCAATGGCTAGAGGCCGCCCCTGGCACCAGCACTCTGAAGCACGAAGACTTCAGGGAGCAAGAGTGGGAATAATCTTTGTGTTCCCTCCTGCCAGTTGCGTGCTGCTGTCTGCCCGTGCTCAGCTCCCGTACTTGCTGTCAGTGAAGGGCTAGCATGTCTTCTGCTTCATCTGCTCTGTTAACTCTCCTGGCAGATTTGAGAAGAGCAGCAGCACTGTGAAGTTGAAGGTAGGGAAGTGTCTTACACACTGGTGCTCGGTGGGGACTTCCAAAACTGTCTTCAAGAACTTCACATAATGAATCACCATTTCTTCTGCAGCTGCATATTTTTAAGCAGGAAAATGAATCGGTGCTATTCCAACCAAGTTGGTTCTTGTACAGAAATCTGGCAAACGTGTGGGAATTACTTGGAGAGCTGTGCTGTCCATTGTGTGCATCTTGCATGCACATGGGAGAGATCCATGGAAAGCCTTGCTGGATTCTTTGAATGAGGCCTGTCTGCTTTTGGTGTTCTGTGAAGTTACTCTGTGCAGTCTGTTAAGAATTATTAACTATTATGAGAACTCTGGTCTCATCCATACATAGAGACCTTTCACTGGCAATTAAAACCAGCCAGATCTGGGACAATGTCAGTTTGGCATGCTCCTAGGCTGGATATGATATTACTGAGCATAGAAATACAATAATCTCCATGTGTTATTTTTCCTGTGTTGTAGTTTGTATAGAATTTGCAAAAATGTAATTTCTCGTTAGGGTACTCTTTCACCTTGAAAGTGAAATAATTTCTTATTTGAATGACTGCAAGCGTAAGCTGCGTTTATCATATAGGGCAGCTGATTACTGAAGGTCCTGGGGGACCAAATAAATGAGCCAGTCAGGGAGGTGGTCCCCTTTCTTGGTTACTTGGTCTGTTTTGGGAAGTGGAGTTCTATATATGTATTCCTGTAACATCTTATGTTTCACACCAATGCCATAGAATTAATTTCACATTATATGCTACGTTTCTGAATAGCTCTGAGTAAAAATTGTTGAGGTTCAGTAGACTCAAGGTTTGGGCATATAAATACATGACAGAAATGTAGAATAAAGATTGAAGGATGTTGCGTTGGGGAGTGGTGGTGTTTTTGTTTTGAGGTAAGCTGCCTAGTTTTCACCCCAGAGAAAGAAAATGCCGTGAGTATTTAAGGTGGAGTAGCTGGTGCAACGTGATCCCAGTTTACCCCACAGAAAACTTAGGGCTTCAGAATGCTGATACAGTAGAGACTTAGTAATGGGGTAAACTAGGAGGATCTGGTGCATATGACATCTATACTTCCAGCAAGACCTACGTAAGGCGGGATGTTGGGAATGCTTTGAGGTAAATTGAATAATTGCACGCTAGCATTGACAGTACTAATTTCAAATCAATGCTCTTTGTTTTGACTAAATAACATAAGAAAAGATTTTTGTATTTCTCTGATTTCCAGCTTCTGTTCGGATGTTATTGTCTGACTCCTCAGGCACTGTCCCATGTTCTAACCATTCCTCTGTGTTTTGGTTTATATACGTGTTGTGAATTCTTTGGGGCTGTAAACATCTTTTTTGTACGGTGCCTGTATCAAAGGGATCCTAGCCTGTGTTTAGTTTTTCTGGATGACAGAGGAATGCAGTTAAGATTTGGACTCGCATGTATACTTAGTACGGCGTGGTGTAAGCTGGAGGGACCCCAAAGTGATTTTGTTCAGGTATAGCACTGATGGCAGCAGCTATGTGGTGGGTCATCTGTGCACTCGGCAGGAGCTGATTTTTGCCTTTTGGGAAGCTGTTGCTTTCTACCCCAGAACGAACTTGTTTCCTACAGTGTGCAAACCCCTCCTTAGGAATGTTGGGGGAAGCTGGTGGCTGTTCTTCCCCCTCCACGTCTAACACCATACTTCATCTGCTTATTAGTCTTCCAGCTGTCTGCAGTCAGCATTTCAAATGGAGAAATTGTAAACTGAATGTTACAGGCAAATTAAATATTTGCCATCTTGTGAGGAAAGTTCTTTAATTAGGAGAAGGATACACTGGAATGCCAAAACGAAAAAAAAAAAAAATTGACAGGGGACGGGCAAGCAGGGGAAGCAGGAGAAGAGAGAGCATGTAAAGTCCTTGGATGTTTTAATAAATGATGTATCTGAGGATTATTTGATGTAGTTGAGACTGCCAGGATGTCTTGTATTTTCAGTACCACAACTGAAACTTATTTAGGATTTAAAAAAGAACCTTTTTGAGGTAAGGAATTTATTAATAATTTCCTGTAACTCCTGTCCAAAATGCTGGAGTAAATTTCTTTTGATAAAATATAGACTTCTGGAAGTACATAGAAATCCCACAGCTTCTGACGTGACTGTAAGTTGGAGCGGTATTTTAAAGTTCGGAATGATTATCTTGGTTCTTTCAGAAAGTTTTTGAATACCTGTCTGGTGCTGGGCTTGTTACTTCCATTTCTCTGCTGCAGTAAATGGTCTCCTGAACTCTTAAAAAGGGTCCCCCGTCATATCTGGAGCCGCTCTGTCATGCTGCTAGTGCAGTGTGTGTCAGGTGAACGTTGATACGCTGTCACGGGATTCTTGTTTTAGCAGAGTACATTCATGACACCTAACTTGCAGTTCCGATGCTGTTGAGTGAACCAAAGGAGGATGATCCTCCTCTGTCCGTCTGAGGCAGTCTGAAGCTACTTGGAAGACTGGAAGGGGAAGAAAACGTTCCTCAAATCTCAAAAATACAGAAGATACTTTTAGTAATGTTCACCAGTCCTCCAGCTCTGTATGTGATGATACATTTGGTTCTACACCTTCGAAACCATGATTTGTTTCCAAATTTTTGTGCCAGTCTCTTCTAATTAGCTATTCGTGCTAAACCTAATCCTTTAATGAAGTCAAACTTCTGTATAATACAGGTTGTACAGTCACTTTTTAAGACGATAACTCCTCGTTTGTTTGTTTGTTTTTTACAGTGGGAACTCCATACTATATGTCCCCAGAAAGAATACATGAAAACGGCTATAACTTTAAATCTGATATCTGGTCTTTGGGCTGTTTATTGTATGAGGCAAGTATCTTCTAACTTTTTTTTCCCCAGGTTTGTCTTAACCACACAATACAGTACAGGAATTGAGTAGGTCAAGCTTACTTTAGCTTAATTGTTGAGAAACCTTATGAAAAATTAACTCTTTTTGTGCTCATCATGTGCTTTTTGAGCATGAACGACAAAGGGATTGTGCCGTACAGCACAGTACTTACACAAAGTTAATTTGGTCACAGTAGATGTTGAGGATAATAGACATAAACAAGCCAGTTTACTGCGTTCTTCTTCCTACTGTGAGCAGAGCTGTTATTAGGGCAGCATATTCATAGTTTCATACTAGCATATTCATAGTTTCTCCTGAATACTGCATTTGTTTTTAAAATAGCAAATTCATTTGCATGTAAGCTTCTGGTTTGTTAAATTGAATTCTGACCAATTGGAGTATTCTAATTGTGGGCACTTTCAATAAAAAAAAAAAAACAAAACAGTTTTTATGTAATGTGAAATCGGTTTCTCTAGCTTTATTAGACTATAGCTGGAATTTTTTCTAATTGTACATTGTCTTCTAGCCAAATGCACAGATACAAAGCAGGCTCACTTTGTATGAACTACACACTTACAGAATCATAGAATAGTTTGGGTGGGAAGGGACCTCTAAAGGTCATCTAGTCCAACCCCCCTGCCGTGGGCAGGGACATCTTCAACTAATCAGGTTGCTCAGAGCCCCGTCCAACCTGACCTTGAATGTTTCCAGGGATGGGGCATCCCTGCGCTTAGTGTGCAACTCTTAAAAGCTATGATTTTAAGAGGTATAATCATATAATTATAAAAATAATATAATCATAATATAAGCAAATATAATCAATAATCAAATATAATCATTATAAGCATATAATCATGTAATATATAAAAAAGCTATAATCAAAGCTATAATCATAGTACTTTGAGTTTTGTGATTTAATTTTTAGCAGGGATCAAAGGGTATTGAACAGTCTTTGTACTCCTTTATAATCTAATCTTAATCTTTTTTTAAATGTATGCATCTTTGAATTCAAGTGAAAGTGCATGTCAACATTTAGAAAGCTTTTTATCCCAGCCTAGAGAATTAAAAATTCCTGGTGTACTTAGTAATAAGAATATTGTTCACATTCTCTTTGGATAATAAATTATGTGAACTGATGACATTTTGCTTCTCACTACAACTTCTTGTAACCACATGGACTTAGAGAATAAACAGAAATGTTGTTTATTTTGTGAGCACATCAGATGTGAAAACTACTATAGGTAAGCATGTACTTCAGGTAGTTGATTAAACAAACCTTTTAGGACAAGACAGTATAAAAGTAAATTTTACTGTAACTTGTCACTGTTCATGTATTTTGGGGAAGAACACTCATCTAATACAACTAAATGCTTGTTCAGTGAGGTAACCTGCTGTCATCAGTGTGCTACCAAGGCCAGAGTCATACAGTTTGATAGGTGCTGATTTATTGTTGGCATGGTGGGAACGTGCCATGTGGTGTGCATCTTCAGAGAGAGATTGGTGCTGGAAACTCGGTGAAATAAATGGATAAAATCCTGCTAGAGGGACTTAAGCAGTCTTGGGGGCTCAACTCTAACAGCCCTTTGCTTCTCGCATGTAAGACAGCAGCACAGCTGGCCCAGATGTGGTTATGGACTTGAATGTGGTCCAGAAAATGCTCTTGGGGGTAAAAAATCCTGCAACTATCCATTCTTCTTATCCTCCTACCAGTGTCCATCCAAAGACACTATTTCCACCATGACATAAAGGCTCTTCAGGCAGCCTGCTCACAACTGCTGACTCTCCTATACACTTGGCATGGCATGGAGTTTAATTAAGGAAAAAGATTTTATGTGGGTGTCTAGCATAAATGCCCCATAAGTCACCATGAGCAGTGTCAAGTCCCAGTGTTGGCCTTACTGGTATCCGAGCAAATAGCCACTAGGTCTGCTGAAGGGAAGATCCACTTTGGTGGAGACACTGGAGCCCGACATGGTTGTATCACTGATTTATTGTTAAAATTCCATGGGATAGGAGGGAGAGAAAGGGCATAAGGCACCCTGATAAGTACTTGATCAAAAGTATTTGGAAAATTGTGAACTTAAATTGAATGGTTTTGTGTCTATCCTCAAATTGTCATTACCTCCAGTGAAAGAATTCAAGAGACTTTTAGTAATTCCCGAAGCAGCAGCAGCAGCAACGTACCATTGAAAAGCTGGTATTTTTTATAAAGGATGGTTTTGCTTATAATGCTTCTAATGAGATACTGAAAACTGGAATGGTACAGTATAGCTGTATGTACCTGGGTCTGCTGGTGGCGTTTGAAAAAGGATTTGGAGACTTTTCTGTGGGAACAGAGGGGAAGGAAGCCTGAGCTCCCAGTAATTCATTATGCTGAACAATTCCAGGTACACTTCATGTATTGGGCCTGAAGAGGAAATCTCAGTTTAAGGCTTTGCTGAGTTGAGGACTTTGGCCCTGCCATGGTGTGTTGGACTTGCCAAGTCTATCAATAACAGTCAGTCGCTCCAGTTGCACACCGCTACTCGTTTGCTGCTGTAGTGTACAGCTTCTCTGTCAGGCTGCTCTGAGTCACTTCTGAGGCTGAGCTCTGCTGGAGATGGGATTCCAGATTTATGCAGAGAGAAATATTTAGCGTTGTGCTAAGATATGTTTTTGTTGCAGGCAATATGGTCCCCTTATGGTACGGTAGTCTTGGTACTCCTTATATCTCAAGAAGCTGACTTAATTGCGCACTAAACATAATTCTCTGGTAGGAGTAGCAGTACTATAGTAACGTGAAAGATTTGGCATGTGAAGCATTTTTAAATTTACTTCCTACGTAGGTAAGCCTTAACTTTTGTGAACAGGAGCTGTGAGATCTTGCAAATTCCAAGGAGGACTGGATAGTTACCAATTTTGTGTTCAGCAGATAAACAGCTACTTGACTTTTAAACTTTTTAGAATTTGGAAAATGAAAAATCAAATTTGTATGTCTTTGAAGGAGCTGTATTTTATCTTCACTGATTTCTTGTAACAAGAATGTTCTTCCATTTGGCTTAAAAGTAAGGAAGTGATGTTTGTTTGGTTATGAGTCACTTCTGATATTTCTCCAGATAGATTGTGTAGATAAGCTGCAGAGAGATTTAATGTACAAATTGCCTTCAGAGACACGCATGTCCACTGGAATCCACTTAGGGCACACTGAGGGGTTTGGGATGTGATGCCACATAGCACCACTTAACTTTGACATTGATAATCGTACAGTGATTTTTATTAAATCTTATCAATATAGTAGTAACTGTCTTCATCCCTCACTTCCTCTAGGTATCTGTCAGCAAGATAACTTGGAGGGGATAAAAATAAGTTGTTAATTCCCAGAATATAGCTACAAGCAATGACTTTAGCAGTTCTGCCACGATGATCAATTTAAACACTAACAGTGATTCCTATGTATACGTATTTTTTAACCAGTCATACTGCATGGTGGTCACTTTAAATGGAGATCTGGCTGTCCTGTGGTAATTGCTCTAATCAAAATGTCAGGAGCAAACCCCTATGTAGCATCACAAACTGTTGTTAGTGAGAT
Source organism: Pygoscelis adeliae (assembly GCF_000699105.1). Classification (NCBI taxonomy): domain Eukaryota; kingdom Metazoa; phylum Chordata; class Aves; order Sphenisciformes; family Spheniscidae; genus Pygoscelis; species Pygoscelis adeliae. The sequence goes on from NW_008823914.1 coordinate 60,092, forward strand.
ATTTGGAGCGCCTGTGGTCACGACCCCCGCAGACCTGACTGTTCCAGTCAGAACGTGTGTGCCATCTCTTCCCATTTTCATTCCCTGTATTTACCACTCCAAAACCCCGTGTTGTTTCCTTTTTGTTCCTCCTGTTGTGCACATGACCGCTTAACTAGACTTGGAAAGAAAAGTTAATGGGAATTGAAAAATCCTTTCCAACCTTACTGGCGTTATTGATGTTTGTATTGAAATCTGAGAGACCTTGTTTAACCCTTGATTGCCTTCTGCACCTTCCCTAATGCGTCCATTAGTGTTTTTCTTGGAACAATCTTGCATGCCAGGCTCTCCAGTTTTGTTTTAACGGATTGAGAGCAGTTTGCTATCAATCTCTAATTGGAGATTAGAGTCTCTAATTGGAGTCTGTAATTTTTTTCCCCACTGATTTGCCTGCTACTGTTACGACAGTAATGAAGTAACAGCGGTACAACTTCACCTTTTGCCTTCAAAAACTTCCAAGGGGCCACGAGCGCTGGGCTGTCAGGGCTCTAACCCGGCCGTTGGGGCTCTGTTCACAAGCCTGTTGGGCGACTCTTCAACCTCAGGTCTGTAGGGTTATGAGGAATAGCTTAACATTGCTACTGATAATAGTGGTGAAACCACAGAGGTGTGAAAGTGTGCCTGTTCCCAACCCGCTGTTTTGTGCAGCTGTTAGAGGCGTAATTCCTCTTCTCACTCAGCCTGCAGCAAAGCACAGTATATGTCGCTAGCACAGCAGATACCTCAAGGTACATTACATGAAGCATTACAGACAGAAAACAAGCCTGGAATTTTCTGAGATGTTTTTGGGAGCCGTGTACTCAGTTCGTTGTGTTCTTTGGTGTAATCTGGGTACTTTTGTATATTCTGTACTGCTATTTATAAGCCTCTCTGGATATCTGATAAATACCTCTGGAAGAGCTTCCTGAAAAATATTTTAGTCTGGTGGTACATAGGGAGATTTGGCCAGAATATATCCTGCTACTTCTTGTGATGGCTCAGAACTCATTGCAGAGGGTCTCTTACCTCTGCATGGCTGTGTTGTGCAAGGTGACCCCCTGCAGCTGAGGCGGGTTTTCACTGATTTCACAGAGTAACCGATTTGTCTTGCAAATAAGCAAGGAAGAAACATAATAACTTTATTTAAAAGATAGGTTTATGATTTAAACCAAGGATAGTTTATCTTGATGTGTCCTGCATTGCTTAACACTTGGATGTGTGTTAATGGTAATGAAGTTTCGGTAAGACGCTCCCGGCTGCAGCCTGCTCCTGTGGTGCCCAGGGCGAGCGGCTCGGGGATGCCTCTGCACTGGGCCATGTCCTGCAGCTGGAAATCCAGCCCAAATGCAGCATTTCAAAACCCTGCCCTAATCAAACCTGCTTGCCTGTCACCAAATCATTAATAATCCATCAATCTTGATTCCTAACTGCAGGATAATAGAGTGGAGGATCAAGTATTGACTCTTTCTAATTCTGCTGGGAGCTTGCTGTGTGTGTCAGCAACAAGACAGCATTCTTCAGATGGCTTTCACAGCGCGTGGTAATGAGCAAAAGACTAATAATCATCAAATAACCCCCTATTAAAGCCACAGTGAGAAGCATCAACTTCAGCTGGCCTCAGTATGAAAAGCTTGCTGATTTGATGCAGCTTGTAGCAAAATGGTTTAAAAAGATCTAAACAGAGTGGAGAATATCCACAATTACCCAGTGGTGCTTCATTAGAAGGAGATGTTGCTGTGCAGCGTGGGGCTGCCTCTGACAGGTGGTGGGAGTGACAAGCAGCGACAAGCAGCACTTGAGTAACACCCTGGACTAACAAGCAGATGGGCCCGGCATGGCCAGTGGCCACGGGGTGGGTCTGCTGGGCTTGGGTCGTGGTGTGGGAAAGCAAGAGAGAAGGTGCTTAGCTCATCGTGTGTACCTTTAACAGACATGACTTAAGCCACATTTTGTAAGTTCAAAAGTGCCTGTGTTGCTGCGGCTGTTTTCCTGAGGCTCATCGTTCAGTGTTCATTTAAACCTGGTTGAGAACTTGCAGTGTAAATGGTTTTGCACACACAAAGATGCAGTTTCCTTCCTGAGACATAAGTATAATATAAACATATCTTTGTAAGGAGTCTCTGCATGCCCTGGAAGGAATTCTTCCCCACCCAGAGCCTTCCACCATGCTCTTCTTGCCTGTTTATCTTGGACATCTGTCATATTTTTGGAGATGCAAATACTGGATTCATAAAACAGAATTGAAAGAGGAAAAAGACCAGATTGATTAGGAAAAGTTTCAGTAGTTTCGTTCCCAAATCTACCTGGGATACTCTTTTCTAAATAGCAGATTTCCAGCAGGAGGGGATGTTTGTTTTGAGGTCATTTGGGTTTTTTTTTTTTAAAGGCTGAAGTACATTGCTCATGCTTATAAGATTCTTTGTATTCTAGGTAGCTAAATGTCAAAAAAAAATCAATTTATTCTTTGTAGCAGTCTATTAAAAATCTACCAGTCGCAGAACGCAAATGAACTGAATATGGTTGTTAACCGAGGAAGATTGAAACCATGACATGTTACCAAAGACAGAAGAGCTTCTACTTTTTAAAGAGATGATTGTGTTGATGAGAGGTTTTCACAGTCATCTTTGAGCCAGTTGGTTTCTAACTGATTGCCCTACAGTTCAAGCATCTTATTTCTTGATTTTTTTTTTTTTTTAAAGGTACTGGTTTCTGTGTACCTGTAGAATTGCTTGTGTACACCCAGAGTCCCACATCTGAAATGTTTTGGGCAGAAAGAATCACAGTGGCAGGAAAACATAGAGACTTTTCCAGGCTCGGTGCTGCCCAGTGGCTGTGTGTCGTGGTCACGGGTAGCTCCGGCGGGAGGCAGGGACGGGGGCTGGCGTCTCGGGGTGCACTGTAAAGCGGTGTTGGAGCAGGGGCCTGGCTGTGCTGAGCGGGCACGACTGGCACTGGTGCTTCTCTGATGGGGATGGGTGCTGCAGATCAGGAGGAGCTCTGCGCTGCTGCTGCAACTCCGTTGGCTCACGCTTGCGCGCGAGGATGGCGGGGCATTGGGAAGTGTGCGGCGGTGGGCCTGGCACCCGCCCTGTGACGGTATGCAAACCTGTCATGATCTTGGAGCAACTTTGGCTGTGGACGGTCTCAAAGAGCAACATCATCACTTGCTCACTGTCAAACAACAAAAGTTGCTCTTGCAAATCAGCAGGACTGAGGGCTATTAAATCCTTTGCATTTCTGAAATATCGTCTGTTTTTTTTCTCTCCAGATGGCAGCTCTTCAGAGTCCTTTCTATGGAGACAAAATGAACCTGTTTTCTCTTTGCCAAAAAATAGAGCAATGTGACTATCCACCTCTTCCAGCTGAACATTATTCTGAAAAGGTAAATTGGGAGCATTTTTGCAGAGGAATGTGGTGGGGGGGTGCAGTGACGTTCCTCCCTGCGCAGGGGAAAGGGAACCTGGGAGAAGAAGCCCCCCCACATCCAAGGCAGAACAGGAGATGGCCAGAGTGTCCTGGGTACCTTTAGGGCTGGCTAAGGAAACTATCATTTTGATGTCTGAATATTGACTAAATTAAGACAGAAAAGACTATTTCTTAATGTGGGAAATATTTTGAAACTGAAAGTCTGCGATGCTGGCAAAAAAACAACGAACTGTGGGAAAGCCCTCTCCTTCGCTTCCTTTCCCTTAAAATAACATACCATAAAACAGCACTTAAATTTTTGTTTATTAAGTCTTCAGTGTGTAACAAGGGGGGAAAGGTTCTTTTTAAGAAATAGAGGGGGGAGGAAAGCTATTCAGTTTAATGCAATAAGCATCTATATAGCAGCTGTACGGGGGCTTTTTAAAGTCTGGTTTTTGTGCATGTGAAAGCGAGGGATGGAGAGCAGTAGCTGAACCGGAGTATATTAAAAAAAAAAAAACAAACCCAAAAAAAACAAAAAACCTGTCACTGCGCAGGCTTGCTCAGCGATGTTTCACTTCAGCTGCAAACACGTGTGTTGTTTTTGTCCAGGGCCTTTTGAGATGGGTTTTTTAATTTTTCTTTCTCTTACCTAGACAAACCAGCTGTTTTTCGTTACCTCCTCATTCAGTTGCAGTTGCCTTCTATTTGAAAGGAAGTGGCTAATGTAATTTTAAATGTTCACCATATCCTTTGGGGTTTTCTTTTGTTTTGTTCTACCTCAAAGTTCTGAGGAGCAAGAGGCAGGATGCAGGGGAAATACCATATGTGGCCGGCAGCAGACAGCGTGGTCTCCACCCTGAGAGGGACCCTGCACCACACATTTTACGTTTTACTTAGTTTTTTACTTGCTAGGTAACTCGTGAAAAAAGATTATTTGAGAACTGTTCTGGAAAAGTGGATGTTTAAGATTTTTGGTTTTTTCCCCAAGCTGCCGTAGCAGTGAGTCCCGGCTCTGTGCATTCACGTTTGCCATGCTGTTGTAGCATGCATTTCAGGATATGCCTGCTGGCAGCAAGAATTAGTGTAAGCTGACAGATGTGTTTCCTGTCTTTACAATTACTGTCTGTTTGCTTCCCTCTGGCAGTGCTAAAGAGTGTGTGTAGTGTAGTGATACAATCCAGGGTGAGAAGGATGGTTTAAAGCTCAAAGGCGCCAGGTCCCAGAGAACTAGACTCCAGATGGTGTTCATACACTATTAACAGAATGCCTGACAAAGTCTGGGGAGGGCTGTGCCTTTGGCTGTAGCTCATCTCGCTGCATTAGCTGCTGCTTCTGACTGAAACCGTAAAGAGCTTCAATTTTGTGAACATTGGAACATGACTCCACCATGAACAATATTTGGTTTAGGACATACTTTTAAAGATTGGCTTTTCAGATGCTTTTGGAGGGGATAGCCAAAGGGGAAGGTGTGTTGGTGTCTCCCAGTAGCCAAGCTAGATAAACCATGCAGGCAGGATCGTTTCTTCTGAAAGGCTGGGAAATGTAGAGGCAGCTGCCTGCAGCAGCAAGTTGCACCAGAAAGAATTTGTTCTTCCCGTGGCCGGTGGGTGGGTGGTTATCTTGGTCTGGACGTACACGTTTTCCTTCAAGAGCGAATGTCTCTGTTTTAGATTGAAAGGGCAGAGTCTTCACAACCACTCTAATATGGTCACTGCCGTGGGTTTGTGAGTGATGCGGGAAAGCAATAAAGCCTTTACATCCTCCCGCCCGAGGGCAGGGGTGAGGATTAGGCTGTGCCACACTACCAAAGTTTTCAGTGATGTTCCAGAGTCATCGGCATGTCTTTCCTTCACTTCAGTAGCGTGGTCTCGAAGCAAAGCTTCAGCTGCAGGCTGACTGCTGATCACATGAATGTTTTAGTTGCAGCGTTGTTTTAGATGAACAAGGCAGAGCATTTATTGAAGAATGCCTGCTTTAATGGTGTTCCCTTTCAGTGATGTTCCTCTTCTCCGTAGCCTTTTGTGGCTAACCAGTCCAAATCCTCCCGTGATCGACTGGCGTGCTGCTTGTAGCAGGAGGAGGAGGAGGAGCTGGGACTCCAGCCAGGATTAGTTTTCTATATCAGGAACAAATTTGCTAGTAATTGGAGATACTGGTTGGTGGTGCTTATCAAGGCTTGGTCCGCCACTTCCTTGTAGATGATGGTGAAACGCCTGTGCTGTCCCGGTCATCGATAGAGGACAAAACTTCCCCGGCTGCGTTTAAGTGCTGTATTTGCATGGGAGCACAGCTACTGGTTGGACAAATTGTACTGATAGCACAGGCTCTGGTCAGAGCTTTTGAAGCATTTTGTTTGTGGGTGTTTTGTGGTGGTCTGTCTGATCAGGGCTGAGATGTGTGTTAAATCTGTGGGGTCTCAGCTGTTACAAAGGCAGCAACCCCCTGCCCTCAGATGAATTAAGTCACCGTAGCAGTTACCAGAGAATGGGCCAGGGCCAGGCAGAGGAGTTGGGTTTACTCTGGAGATAGCCTGGCGAGGGGGTTTGTATTGCTCTCAGTGTGTACACACAAAATGACAGGCAAGGTGGTTAGCAGTAACTGCATCCTTCCCACTTGTGCTGCCTGGGTGCCCCTACCTCCATCCTGCCTGCGCGTTTGCTGCTCGGCTGCGTGCCGCCCTGCAGGAATCCCCTGCTGAAACGTGCGTCAGGCCCAGCAACAACTTGAAGCACAGGGCCTTGCTCCATCCAGAGCTGAAAACCTCACTGGGTACATTCAGTAATGCAGCTGAAGCCGTGTGCTTGATAGCTGTATGGTCATGCTTTTAATTACCATTAAAATAATTGGCACTGTGGCTACCAAGGGGATGTGAGAAGATCAGAGGCTCAAGGCTGTTTCTCCCGGTGCCTCAGGGGCACGAGCAGCTTTCAGTGTCTGTATAATTAAAAGCTACAATCTTTCATGTGCACAATAAAGAGGTTTGGGAGGTGGGGAGACTTCAGCCCTTCTGCATTTTATTTATTAAACATAATCAATGACCAGTCCCTCTTCTTCACAAAGGTTTTTAGGAAACACTGGTGTTTGACAGCCATGCTCTAGTATCTTAAGATATACAAGTGCTGTTCAGACTTCTTACGTTAAAAACCTTGAACGGGCTTGTTACCTGGGATTGGTGTGGGAAGGGAAGTGCAGTTGTTGTGCAGGAGAGCTCTGTTCAGGACATGTTTTTAAACCCCTCCCTCTGCTTCCCCCTTTTCTCAGAGGCCACTTTCACTGGCAAGTCCATCCCCACCTGTCAGCTCAGTCAGATTTCTGGTAGTGATCTCATTTTTCCTTCCTTCATCCCCATCCTGCTCATGCCACTGGTGCCTCCCTCTGCCCAGCGCTGCTTCCCCAGCCCGCACCCTTGGTGCACTCTGCTGGGTCCTCCTGGGCCGGGCTTGCTTCCCCGCTCCTCCCACCCGCCGCCCTGTCTCATGCTTCACACTTCTGTTGGCTGCGAGCTGCTGGTCATCTGGGGATACGGGTCATCTCTGCTCTGGTCCTCTGGAGTGAATAACAAATCCCCCAGGAAAAATGATCTTTTTTTTTTTTTTTTTTTAAAAGAGCTTTGAAACTCCCGGTGTCAGGAGTAACAGATCAGAGGTGGTGGTTGCATTCTCTGTAGAGCCACACTGAACCACTGAGCAGGGAACCCCTCGGTATATATATGCTACTAGTGCGTTGTAAATGATGATGTAAAATCCATTGGGTTGTGTGGAAGATTGAAGTCTTCAGTGCTGAAGGTTTGGTGGAAAAGGCTCTTCCTGGTCCTTCGGGGGGGGGGGGGGGGACACACAGGATGGACAGATGGACGTGTGCCTGTCATCTGCCCAGGAACGTCTGCGTAAGAGAGCTTCCTGGCTCCTGTCCTGGACTCCAGTGGTCAGGCAAACATTCCCACAGCCTTTTCCAGTAAGAAATCGGCTGATCCATTCACATTTGCATGCCTGTTTTCCTGTCTTTCAGCTGCGGGAGCTGGTCAGCATGTGCATATACCCAGATCCAGATCAAAGACCTGACATTAGTTACGTGCACCAAATAGCAAAACAAATGCATGTTTGGACCTCCAGCACATGAACCATCTGCAAACACTCTCAAGAAGCCAGCACAGCTTAGTCTTACTTGAATTTTTTTTCTCAGATGAAACCGACTGGTGCCTAGTCACACAAGTGAGAAGGTTGAGCACTCGTAGCAAGATGCTCCATTATTTCTGCAGGTTATTTGACAAGGACTCTTACAAGGTGGTCATGCTTTAAAGTGAAGATTGTGAGGTATTGCAAGTGATTTTTTTCTTTTTTTTTTTAAGGCAAATAACATGTTACAGATGTAGATCATTTAAGGGTCCTTTCTTAAAACTGTTGTGTGTAATCTAGGATAGATGATATTAACGAGGGTGTCTGAACATTTGACACCCCCCCTCTATCTTAACTGTAATGTGAAATATTGAAATAATTCCTTCAGTGAAATCACTTTATACTAATGTAAGAATTACAGTAGATTTTGTGTAATTTGTATAACTGCTACTTTGCCTCTTCTGCAAATGGTTAATAGCAAATTCAGTTTTTACTTCGTATATTTTAAAGCAGCCATTTATGTGTTTTTATTAATTCCCTCCTCTTCAGACTTAGGAACTGGGAAGGCTTGGGGGGGTGGGAAACACATTTGTTTCAAGATTTCTTCTTTTTAATTGAAAATTTAGAGCGAGTATTTTGCTGATGCATTTATCTGTTAACTTGGCTACAGCCAATGAGATGAGTTAAGCATGTACCTGGGGAAAAAAGAAAAACATGCCAAACCAACCCAAAACAAGCGTTGCTTCTGCAAATAATTTCTCTTTAAACTTATTTTCCCATTTGGCATGATTCTTTATAGACTACAGGTTCTTGTTAAAAAACAGTGTTTATCTAAGCCAACTAGATTTTGGTGAAGATACTATTACGAGTTCAGTAGTACGTTAGGTACTATAGGTAAAACCTAAGCAAAGCAGTGTTTTAAACACGTTGAAAATTTTTAAAAAAGTAGTAAAATGCTATGTGTATCTAATTCTACATAAGGATCAGCCCCTGTCTATTTAACTGTGAAAGCTAATTTACAGAATGTGAATTTTTATAAAATCTCAACCTGATTTGAAGGAGTCATCTTCTTTAACTACATGAAAATTTTCAACCAACTAAATTCATTCATTGAATCAATGATTTGTTTCATTACTGTCGATGAAAAATATTCACTGCTTTAGGAACAAACGTGGATTCACGTTCAAGTGTTTCCATTTCATCTGCCTGTTCAGAGGAACAGGGCTGCACTTAACGTTCTGGAGGACTACAGCGGGGGAAAGAAATACGCCTTTACTGTTACAGCGCTGCTTCCGTGTGTGACGGTGGCCAATGCCAAAATGTAGAGTTGTGTGTGTGACAGTTCAAATGCAGCCTGTGCCTGTTTTTTTTTCCTTAAGAAAGAGAAGCATACAATCCTTAATTTTTTGGAAATAAGATTAGGGTTAGAGTGTTACATACATATATATATATGCTTTTAGTGGATTTTTTTTAACCTAATTTGCTCTACTTAAAGGAAAACTGCAGTGCCATCTTCAACTACTTCGTGTCAAATTTCAAAATATTTATATAGGGTAGCAAAGAAAAGCTATTAATTGCTGTGAATAATGTTGGTATCATTAATGCAAGGTGCCATTTTATTGAGTCTTCTCAGCAGAAAGTTGAGCCTGCTGCTCTCACGAGAGACTCAGGAAATTCAAATCAGCATGAGAATGTAGGGGAGGCACCACACTGCTTCCAACATTCCCATACGAACTTGTTTAATTTATACCCAGCTTCTTTAGCAATTCTTAAACCTAAGACTGAAGACTGTCACTCTCACGCTGCAGACTTCCTTTAAGCCATGGTGGCAGCTACACATTCAGAGGGATGGTTGTGCTGCGCCTCTCTTGGTGTAACACAGAAAACGATCTTTGGCTTCCAGGGAAGCTCAGCTTAAATTTGAGTATCTTGAGAAGTCTGGTCACTTTCTTGCTACATAAAATTCATTAGTGCTTATAAGTAAATGTATTTTAAAAGGTAATTTTTTGCAATTGTGCATTTTTAGATAAATAAAAAAAGGATTTACAAAATAAATACCTTTGTTTAAAAAAAAAAGTCTAGTATTGAGGAAAAAGTAAAAAAAACAAAACCCAAAAACACTGAAATCAGGCCTAAATGTGTGTGAAACTGTTCCTTACAGCTATCAGACACAGACGAATGGACTGCATCAGTTGTCCTGATGGAAAACTATGCGTGGGCGTCTTTACCCTCTCAATTGTGGCACAGCTAAAGCTGGGTTTTGTGGATGTTGTTGCAGGATGCTAAGACTAGGGCCTGGTACCAGTTAACCTTTTGAAGCTGCCTGTGGATGATACACCTTCCCTTTTGACTAAAGGAGAAAATACTGCTGCAGGTAGATTTGCAGCTAGCTTTTCTTTTCAAATAAGGATTATGTGGTACTATATGAAAACAGTTTGAAATCAGTTTATCTCAAATAGTACAAGCTCAGGATTTTAGGACAAAAAAGGTTCAAGTGGAAGCTTGTAGAAAAATTCAGGCAAGTAACAAGACAATTAGACTTCAAATTATGCTGTTTTCAGTCATGTAACTTAGAAATGAAAATGTGTGACCAATGTGGAGGTTGGATCTACTCTCTATCCTGTCCCTATCTACAAAAAAAACAGGGAAGAATAAATATTAACATGTCATCATAACAGTTATTCCCCTGCAGTAACATAAGAAGCAGTCTTGCTGTAGGTCAGGGGGAGCAGTTCAGAACCACCAGTGCTCACTACTTTCATACCATTTCTTGAGCTGGTATGTATCCATCAAGAAAAGAACATTATATATGTTAAATGAAAACCTGTCAAATTTAGCTTACACAGAATCATTTTACCCTTCCTAGAGTGAAGTAACAAAACAGCTGTTGTACTTGGTGGTTTTTCTGCCCCACTGACAGTATGATGCTCGTTACCCACTCCAGGAGCCTGGCTCTCTTTCACAGAGATAATACAGATCCGTTAGGGTGAAGTCTAACTTTACATTCCCAGCCCACAACACTCAGAAGAGCAGGTAAGATGCTGCAGTTCTGTTCTGCATGAGCCTCACATTCTCAACAGTGTAAGAAGGGCAAAGCAGCAGCAGCAATCAGCACCACATAAAAACACGAGTTGGGAGAATGGTGAGAACCCTCTTTATTCTGTATCAGCTGTGCATTTCTCTCGACGCTGCAAGGCTTCTAAACATAACGAGTGCTGGTCTCCAGTGACCCAGAACAATAAACACATGATGGTTCAGGACGTGTCCATAGTTTGTACAGTTTCATCCACCACCTCAATTTCCAGGAGTGCTACGTTTTCTGCGAGAACAGCAGTAGTTCCTTTTTCACACTTGTATCTACCATGCCTGTTAAAGAAATAGGTGAAAATTAAGCTGGAAGCTAGTACTACATAGGAAAACTCTCATTTAAAATTTTAGAGCTAATCAGCTTTCTCTGGAAGTTTCCTGTAAAAGTCCAACATAAGTAAAGGGACTCTGCAAAATCTAAACTGATTGCAATAACTGATAAAGTTTCAGATAAACTAGCATTTTTAGGAAACACAGTCTTAAAAAAAATAAACTACTAAGTAACTGGGAAGGCTATTTTATAGAAATAAGTAGGATCTCATTACAGCGTAGGACATTCTTGCTGTGAACCCTCACTCAAAGAACAAGCAATTTATTTATTTTTTTTGCAACTCTAGAATAATTTTACCAGTGTATTAGCTTTGGGTTAGCTAACATTTAACACAGACTGCCTGTAGTCAAGCCATGCTTCTGAAATCTTAACTGCATCTGACTAAAGGAGCCATCACCCTTTTCACCCCTCTACACAGTGGAATCCAAAATCTCACTTAAAAATGTGTAATAAAACCTCTCTCCTAGCTGACCACCTATAGACGTTTCTGCTCAGAATGAAGTGTCATGCTTAGGAAGTTGTACAGTAAGAAATCCAAAAGACCTTCAACTGGAGCAGTGCAATTCTTTGTGGTTTTGGCCATAGCATCTGCCTTAGAAAGAAGGGCAAAAGCAATCTCTAAACTCTACCATTTTGGCAGTGGATTGAAGAGTTGTACAACTTGTTACACATACATAACATAGAAGTACATACTGCAAAATCCTTTAGCTGCCTTGGGGGCTGTGATTTCACTGATTAGGCAATGTAGTTCACTGAGCAACCGAGTGTTTAAAGTAAAATTTGCCAGCTCCTCTAACACTCAAATTTTGCTCACTTTAGAATTTCATCACCTCTGTATCCTCAACATTATCAGTATTACAGGACCACATGATACATGCTTAAATATAACCTTGTTCCCAAGAGGTCCATAGTTGAATGTTTTGACACAAAATCTAAGAGATTCAGAGTTACTGTCTTAAGGAAAGAAGCAACAGAATAATGTCACCTTTGTGTAGGGTTTACAATACAGCCTCCCATGGTGTGCAGACTTCCCGTGTGCTTTAAGGAAGTGAGCACTGAGAACTGTAAAATGGGGGGCAGCTGTACAAAAATCTGTCTTTTTGATGTGGCTTGCCAAATGGAAGAGCTAGGAAAAATAAGAATAGTTTCTACATAGTGGAAATGGTTAAGAGAAGACTGTTCAATTAGGAAAGCATGAATGCTTACAAGCATTTTTTAGTTTATTCATACATGAAATGGGACTCAAGTTTAGTCCAACTAAAAAAAAAATCTTGTGACTGCTGTACTTAGCTATTAACTGTAAACTGTCCTTTCAACACATCACAGTATATTTCTGGATGATGTTGAGGAAACCTTAGTGATCAAAACAATGTCCATGTTGTCTTAAAAATCTTGCACAGGGCATGTTTTCTAGCCACTGGCTAGAAGGGGCCTCTAGAAATAGAATAAATGACAACATAGTCACAGGCCAGAGTTGTGGAGTTTTCTCTTGGTTTTTGGTTTTGCCCCTGCAGTGAGTTCGTATATAGTGGCTAACGACAGGCTGTGCTGCCCCATATTGCTTTTTCAAACCCCCACACTAAGATTAGCAGAACTGCAGCGGGTACAGTGATGCCGCTAGTCTTTCAGCAAGAACATAGCAGAACAAAACTGTGTTGGTACCTGATAGCAAAAGAAACCCAAGTATCTATCTGCTCAGTCACAAATGCAAAACTTCGTTACTTTCTCAAACTGCCTGAAACTCAAGAGCAGCCTCTTGGCCTGGTAAAGTGGTGGCAGGTAAGAAATTAATGGGTTTCCTTCACAGATCTGTACGTATCACTAGCAGCCTCTATCCAGCTGCAGGTACAGCCACTAGTTTTGTTTTCTTGTTTAGCTAGAACTCAATATACAGATCTAGAGATTACTCTGACAAAATTTAGTATTGTGGGAAGAGTGTGGATAACACAGCTTCAGGAATACTAACCTGTCCCCCTTCCTGTTGGCCACATCATACGGACGGAGAAAATCCAACTTGTTCTTGCTTATAACACAGACATCTATGTTACTGCCGGAGCCCAGATCATTGTATATGCCAGCTGCAATGGCATCTCTCACAAGCTGTTTGGCTTCCTCTTCCTGGAAAAGTGAAAAAAGCTGTCACTGCACAAGTGTTGGCATTTCACAGAAATGTTTGTCCATGTGATGGTGGAAGGTGTGAACTCTCAGAACTATAAATGAGATACCAGCGCCTTTTTACTCATTTAAGTACCACAGAGCATTAACAACAGTCTGCTGAACAGCGGGACTATCTACAGGGACAACCTTTTATCCTGTTCAGGATCCACCACTCCCCAGGACAGATCAGACTTAGTAAAGACGGTCAAGGAAGCAAAATTAAGATTTCTGTCTTAATGAATGGATAAAATAAATTTTACAATTTTTATCTTCCAGGCTTTTGTGCACATGTACATTACAAGTTCCCTGTAGAGCCCTCTTGTGTAACAGTTGCATACAAATTGAAGATTCACACTAGTTTAGTTACAAGACTTCCCTAGGTAGGGACTATTTCATCATCCTCTGTAGTACCAAAATAATTTCTATGATTTTGTAACATAACTTGGTTTGCAAAATTTATGCGGCTCATCTTAATAGTGACTGTGCTGCAAAGCAGCCTAGCTCTGTACTGAATTGTAGCTGGCTAATATTTTTAATTCCAGTCCTGAACACAAGAGAAGAGAATTTAAAGAAACATGCTGAACATACCACTGAACATACCAGTCAAACTAGGTACCTCTGTCAAAATACAGCAATTTGTAGTTAAGTTCTTGCCATTTAAGTGAAAAAATGGAAAGTTTGTTATACTTTTCTGCTGTACACTTCAGAAATTCCATAGGTAACTAATACAAAAAATGTATTTAATATAGTTCATTTAATGCATACTGTATTTATATATTTCAAAAACATGTATTTCTAAATTACTTTGTACAACTAGTAAAATCATATTTGCAACAAAACTAGAATAGAAAACTAGAACAGGAAATAAAGCTCACCATTCTTATTGCTCCCGAAACCAGGCACTAATCCTGCAAAAGTTCTAATATTTGCTTTCCTACGGGTTTTGTATCTCTGCTTTCTTTTAAAAGGGCAAACACACAGCTGCTGAAATACACATCCTGCACGTAACTGTGAGAAACTTACTATTTAGAAGCTGTCCAAATAGCCTGAAACAGAGTGCAATAGGGTCTGCATTACACACACACAAGTAACATTCAGGTGAGCGTCTCTTACAAGGAAACACTTCAAATTCATCAAACTCTCCATTAAAATATTACAACAGATCTGTAATCATCTTAATTCCCCCCCCTCTAAAATTTGTGAATGGTATTGATGTGAAGGTGTCAGAAATACAAGTTTCCACATGCCTGACAGCCTTTACTAGAAAAGAGGAGGTTATTACAGCTGCACTGGCTCCCTCTACAGATCCCAGGCAGGGCTTATTTTTATTTCAAAGGCAGCTTATTGAAGAGTCACAGATTAGATCCAGTGCTGTTAGAAATAATCTGATACGGCCAGTAAATCCTTAGTTTTGCGCTGTAACTGAAGATGGTGAGGCATGAAGAAACGTTGCAAAACCAGCTTTCTTGATGTATCATTTTAAGTGTTGTAAAAACCAGGTACCTACCTGTGCCTGTCCTTATGACAAAAGACACACTACCGCTGCTTGACAAAGCCCTACAGTCCAGTGTGGGGGTCAAGTCCCCTGTCCTACACCTCTTCCCCTGGCACAGAGACAAAACCAGCGAGGATGTCCCCTGCACCCTCAGCTCCACTGCAGCCTGTACAGAGTAGGTGCTAGTGCTCCAGTCATCTGGCAAAAGTGTCAGAATGCACAGAAAACATTGCATCCATGTGTATGTGTACACATACACACACTTTAATGTTTTAAGCAGCCTCTTAAGTACATACCAGAGCACATAAGACCCCTTAATTTTTCTCAAAAGTATATAAGGAACATGAAAACTAACTAGAGCGTGCCTGTTCCAGTAAAGAAAGAACGAGACTGAAACATCTGTGACCAGAGAAATTTGGACTCTGTTTTTATCCTCAAGTCATTCATGGCAGTTGCTGCTCAGCTACCCCAGCATGATCGTAACTGAATGCTACGTTTACCATGATCACTCATCACTGCTTTGCTGATAATTTCACACCTTTGAGTAATCTTCTGCCACTAGACATAATGAACAGAAGAGCAAATATTCAATGCTGATTTGATAAATGCAGCTTTTTTAAGTTTGCTTCATTTTGAAGGGCTGTGTCTCTGCCAGTATCCTGCCACATGAAAATAACGATGCTAAGGTCCACAGCCTGCTCCTACAACGTCTCTGATTCAGACAGCAGCTGCACAAGCCCCAGTGTACAAGTGCAGCTGAAGAGGAGCCTAAAATTAGCTCAGCTACAATCACGTCTGCTCCCAGTGCATACTCTGCATTCTCCGATGGCCCTCTATAAGAGAACTTGTTAATAACAGTATGCCTGTTCTAACAGCTTAATTAAGGTACTGACCAGGAGGGGGGCATTTTTTCAGTAAACTACACAAACAGCGTAAGTTCTTACTTCGCTCCCAGTTTTATTAGCGTTACTCTTAAAAAAACCCCAGAAACACAACAAACTGAAAAAACCACACCCAAAAACCCACCTTGAATTACACTTTCTACCAAGCTGACTAGAATAAAACAGCCATGCTGTAAAAAATTCCTTCAGTGGTTTTGGTAGTAAAACTCCAATAAGCAAGTATTTCCTCATTCAACTGATAGAAGACTACTTTCACTGATTTGTTGTATGCTAAGGGTATTAGAGTACTATAGTGAAAGTAAACATACTAAAATAAAATATGTGTAAATGTGTTTTAAAAATTAAACAGTAGCAAAACCAGAGTAATTTTAAGCTATTATGTATGTAAGCTGTTAGTGTAAGAAAAAGACCACAGCTTAGGAAGACTAAAGCAGACTGGTGGGCGTTTGTTCCAATCTCCCTTTTAATACTTTTTTTAGACAACAGTGTAAAGCTTGCAGAGTCACCTCACTCCTTTAATTGAAATTTTAATTTTTTTTACTTTAAGAAGTACTCTATCAACCTACTGTTATCAAAATAGTTCTAAAAATATCCAGTACAGTCAGTAGAGCTCAGTTGTAACTGCACTAAGGCATCCACTACACTGAGAAAGTCTAAAATGTAATCTCAGCTCTTTCATCCGATATAGTGTAGCCTAGTTCATGAACCTGGAATAATTTTAATTTTAGTAAACCCTGCTTCAGTGCTGTTTAATCCTCCTCTTTTCATAATTTAGAAAGATGACCAGAATAGCCATGAGGGAAAAAAAAAGCCACCCCACAACATTCCTCGATAGAGATCCTGCACACGAAGTTCTAGCAAGGACTGCTATTTTACAATCAGAAAATAGGGGGTTATCATGAAAAGTGCTGACACAGTCTTAAATACAGGGGCATGAATGAGTCACTGCAATAATTAATCTTAAAAAACCCTAAAAGTTCAGAGTATATAAAAGGAGCACTTCCTACTTTATGGTTGCAAAGACCAAGCTAACTGGGAATATCATTCTCTTGGGTCCACACTGCTTCTTAAATGAGATTACAGCAAGAGTGATGTACTGTAATACAAGTCAGTTGTGACAAGCAGCACTTTATAGAGCTATCTGTTTGTCTCCATCACCACATCACACAATGTGTCCCAGGACTCCAATGTGCAACTCCATTTACCACTACATGACAAATGGGCAGCGCTTGTAAAAGGCGCAAAGAGGTCCAGATCAGCCGTGTAATGGTCACCACAGATGCACCGTAGTGCTTGAGGGGGGAAAAAACAGACCCCCAAGTTCATTAAAGTGACCAGTAATGGATCTTTCAAAATGTGTCTTAGGAATAGTACAGTAAAGGCTAAAATAAATAACTCAGCATGGAAGGCTAATCTGAAATGGTGTTTGATAAATTATTTATAACACAGACAATTGTCTGCATTTAATATTGGAGCTACTAGTAGCATCTTTAAAAGATGATTTATGTGTGGTAATGCCATTAAGCTTTATATGGGCCCACTGCTAGCTATAAAGTCTGCTGAGATTTAGAGAATGAGTTTTAAACTGTCACTGCAACATCATAGTAGATAGAGACTGTATTAAATCTTCACTTTAAACCTGTTATCTAGAGAGTTGCATTTTGTAGACACTCAAGAACTGATAGATTACCTCTCTACAGCTGCTATGGTGTAAGTCCCAAACAGCACCAATAAGGAACTTTTACACATTATTCTTGTATATGACTTGAATCAAGTTTCTCTTCTCACTTAAGCAATTTCCAGATTTCAAAGGCTACTGAAGAAGAGACTTTCCTACAGAAGATGGGGATATTTCTACATCATATCAATACTACCTTTACCAATAGCTTTTAAACAAGTTTATCATTATGCCTCCAGCAGTAAAGGGAGCATTTGGAACAGCTTTGTGAGTATTATTTCCTCAACATTTTTTAACTTGCTTGTGAAATTACACAGGAGAGGTCTTTTCCAGATTTAAAAACTGTAGAAGGGATTTTTTTTTTTTTTTTTTTAATTCTTACCAAAGTGAAATGAGTACCTTCTGCAGGTCACCGGTACCCTGTTACATATACGCTATTTAGTGGCATTCTCCAATAATAATTCTTACCAAGAATTTGAAATATAGTACACACTGAATATTAGTATAGGATGAATATGGTACTGTGTAACAATTTTTGTAAAAATAAAAAAAATTCAAGTATTTATCACAACTGTGTTTTATGACAGAATGAAATTTGTTCAAGTTACATAATGTAAAAAGTCAATCCTAAAGTGAGAATCCACAAGATTCATGTGGGAAGAGAAGGGGGGGGGATCAGAAGCTTCAGGAAGGACAATGGTAATAAAAAAAAAGTCTATAAAGGAGTGTTGGGAATTTGGGGCTAGGAAAGTGATAGCTCTTGAAGGACATAAGCACCTACAGAAGCATAATTAGACTTTGGAAGAGTAATCAGCAGACTACAACATGTGAGAGGATGTGTAAGTCTGCCTGTTGGGAGAAGTTGTGGTAGAGATCAATATGTAACTGGAAGCAATGCTAAATCTGCTGGCTAAGTCCAAAGAGATAACAAAACTGAGAAGCAAAGTATTTTGTGTTTTTCTTGTAAGAGGAGGTTGAAGGACTCCATTAGTGAGAATGAATTTGTTTTGGCTACTTTCTGAAGCTGGAAAGGGGCTGGCACATGTAATTTAAGCCACCCAGGTTTAATAAGTCTTCACCAAAAAAAAGTACATTTCAAGTAGTACCTCATAAGCAGATGAATGGCATACCTTGTTCCATTTTATTTTTAAATAGACCTATGCTACAATCAAAATATTTTGCTTTTCTTTCACCTTTGATCAGGTGAATGAAATTTAAAAGTAGCCAGTCTTTCTAGCTCTCCCCCCACCCTTCTTCCTCCACCATCTTTTGACTGTGCTCTAAAAAGTCACAAAAGAAGTTAGAAGCAGAAAGTGGAGATCTAACAGTCCGAACAACGCAAACCAGGCTATTAAAATAGAGAGATGTGATGAATATGTAGATCAGGATTCCAAATCACAGAAAACCGGATTAAACTGACATGCCAAATGACCACAGCACAAAGAAACATTTACAAGAGAGAAGTTGCAAGTAGAAAGAATTAAAGCAATGATCACACCAAAGGCAAAGGGTTTATGAAAATCAGAATCTGTAAGATTAGCAGCATCTGGGAGACACGGAGCAGTAAAACACAAAGATGGGTCCTGGGAACAACCACCAGTTTGTGCATAAAGAAGAACGGGTAGAAGTTATCAGAATGTTCCAGCACATGATGGAAAAGTGAAGATATCTAAAGATATCTAGGACTAAAACTATGCCCTGTAATAGATACAAAGATGGCATCGCCTCCATTCTCCTGAATTTCAACCAGACACTATTTTGGAATCGTGTACACTCTAAAGGAAAAAAACCAAACTTAAATCTAAAGGAAAATATGCCTTCAAATATCATATACAGGTTTATTTAGTTTTAAAATAAACAGAAATTTAGTAGTTTCTAAAGCAAAAGTGAGGGGGGAGTGAAATAACTCTTACTGCTTTGTGTGTTAAACAGCTAAGTTATTTTAAATAAAGGTAACATGTATCATGTTATTTTCCAGTTCTGTTTCCACAGTCTTATTTAACAAGAAACTGAAATGCTCCAAATTCTGAAACATTACTTTCTTGCCTTCCTGCAAGTGAATGACTCAATATTTGTACAACAAACAGAGTCAAGGACTCAAAGACTATTAAATATGATTAGAATTTTCTCTCCAGAATACATCCTGTTCAAACACTGTAGAACGCGCCTTCTGTTTAGAATGGTAACTTTAATACATTTGTCTAAATTCTGACTTCTCTGAAACTTTCAAAGCTGGACTTTTTTTTTTTTTAAATAAAGAAAAAAAAGCAGCACAGACCCGTTTCAGTTACATACATTCCTGTATTTTCTTGTCCCACTGTACTACTAGTCTGTTCATCACTGGGCACTTTCTCAAATTTCTCTGAAGCTTTCAAAGCTGGACTTTTTTTTTTAAAGAAAGAAAAAAAAGCAGCACAGACCCGTTTCAGTTACATACATTCCTGTATTTTCTTGTCCCACTGTACTACTAGTCTGTTCATCACTGGGCACTTTCTCAAATGCAAAGTCTCCAGAGCCTGTCTGTGCCACCATCACCAATGCAGTACATTAGAAGACAAAAACCCAACTTACTTAAATCCCTGGATTATGAACACATCAGGGTTAATGTGCTGCCTACGTTACACAAAAAAATACAGAAAAATTCCTTTTGTTAGGAAGCAGCAGTCTTCTGCACAAATATGACGTGGGCAGGAAATTGCACAAAAAGAAATCAGAGCATAGCACTGACCTAGCACTCTTGGTAGAACTCGGCAATTTGAGTTTTTACACAAATGCACCTACATCCATTCATTAACAGATCATAGATCAGGTAATTCTGTACTGCATTTGATGTCAGTTTTGTTGTGAATAATATGTTAGTAAATGTTTATTTTTCTAACTGTTTCCTACTAAAAACTTTTCAAATAAAATGCACCTTAGTCCCTAATTATTACTCTCAGTGATTACAGTTTTTTCATGTTCCGATGGTAGACGCCTGCAAGCCCAGACTCATCACCACCTCCCCCTTTCCGATATCGTACACCACACAAGTATAATAAACCATGTTAATATTTCATACCAGTGTGAAATATGCTGGAGTATCAATTCAACATCTGCTGTCTTTAGGGTACTGGCGTCCCGCAGAGACACTTTCAATTTGTAATTGAGTTCTATACTGAATTAATCAGCAGTTTATCTTTTTTAGTAAAATAACGTCTTCCCCACTAACCTGGATTTACATTAACAATTTATGCCACATTACCTGCCAAGGCAAGAAACTTATATGCTTTGGAACTACTATTCCATAACATTAGTTCCTATATGTCATTCCTTACATGAAGATTAGTACAATACATATTTCCAATGGTACAGAATTAAATTACAAGCTCCTCTCACAACTACGGGATTTCTTTTAATACTATTTCCATACTTTGAACTAAGAAAGAATATGAAAACTCATTTAATCCATCACTTCTACGTCTGGGTGAAGTTATGGGGTTTTTTTAGGGAACTGATTCTCAAAATAAAATGAACTTGCTCAACAGTAACAGAGCTGTAAATTCTGCCAGGCTGCAAGTTCTACTCCGACAACGCGATATCCTCAATTTTCTGTACAGCTGCTTTACTGTACAGTAACATACTGAACCTTAGCCACCAGGAAGTAGCCAGAAATGTAAACCATGCAAAAGATGACAAAGTTAGTATATATTATTACTGCATCAAAAAATGAATATCCAGCAGTAACATGTCTGACTTCAAATAAAGCAAAACTCTGTTCGTAAGACTTACTTTACCTCTGAAAAAAGGACGGAAGGGAATGAAGGTCAACATTTTATTTGGAAAAAGAAGCCTTGGGCCCTCTGGTAATTTTTCCTTCCTAATACACCAAAATGCTCCATAAAGCTTATTGGCTGGGAGGGAGCCTCCCCTCACAGCCCAGGCAGACTCCCACCCTCCGCCTTATTCCCATTCACTCTCCCCCTGCTCAGACAGAAATTGCACTCTGCCTCCACAGCCCTCACCGCAGGAGCAGCACTCGGGCTTCAGGCCATGTGAAATATTTTCCAGTATGTTTTGCCTGTGTTCTGCAGTTATGGGAGATACACAAACTGAAACAATTTAAACTGGAACACCTGCTCCTGAGAAATGCATCAAAAATAACTACCTGTCCTACATCTACCCTGTGCAGTGAAGTGATCTCTTAACATGGAGCCCTGCTTCTGACTAGCTTGTCTACATTATTACGTACAAAGTTTAAGTGTTACTTTCATAAAGGTGAAGAAATTGTTGCTCTTTGTCAAGCAGCAAGGCCCAATTTAAACTAAGGTAAAATTTATTTCCCTCGATATAGTCTGTAAACAGAAAACTAAAAGGTGCTACTGGGTATCACTGGTAACTCTGACTGATACTGTTGGCAGTTTCCCCACCTGATTTCCGCACAGAAATTGTGCTTTGATATATTCAAAAAGCACACCTCAAAACTCCTAATCCTAGCCGTTCCAGAGCACATCTAGCTAGCACATTTTAAGTCAGCCTCGTATTTCCTGTTTTAATGTTAGTTCCGCAAAGGAAATGAATCCAAGGCACAATTCTGTGAAAGAAGATGAGAACAGTACTAACCGTCCAATGTGTCAAGCAGAAACCAGGTTACCATAGAATAATTGTAATCTAATAAAAAATAAGAGACAGCATGATAAGCCTTTATTTTCTGGATGACTGTCTGCACTAACGCCTGATATTTACCCACAGAAATTCAAGTCTCTGAAGGAGACAATAATACAGGTATGTAAGGAAAGCATGAAATCTGTATCACCATGAGTTCTGTCAGAAAAGACAGTGAAGATATGCCACTAACAGTCTCAGTTACTGTCACTGGGTAATGAAATAAACAGACACACAGAGCACATAAATACTAAGTACTTATTTTTGTTCACAGAATCAGATTTCCGCCCTCCCCCCCCCATTTACTTAATCTCTGTGTTTGACACCAACAGGGGTTCAAGTATCTCAGGCAGGCTCTCCAGCTTAACTCTGATAGTCTGGCTTGATCTCTATTGTCTGCTGTCTGAGTTCAGCCGACAAACCTCCCAGCAAGTGGTCACCTTCCTATGGAGTCATTAAACCTCTGAATGTCAGCTGGTGGGATTAGCCTGCAGACTTCCACACCTGAGCCCTATGGCAGGGACACAGGCATTTTGATCACCATCACTAATGAATACAGAATTCATATGCAGCTTGTCATTGCTCTTGAGCCTTGAATCACACAGATGCAGGCTAAATAAGACTGATGAGACAACTATTGTTGAAGATTAGAGAGTTTTGACAGTTTCCAAAAATAGCTCAGTATTATTGTCAGTAGTTAATAAACAAAAATAATACCACCATATTGAGGGACAGTAGGAAATACGAGCACAGAAACATTTGAATAATCTGTATGTTGGCTGTTTAAAAATGGAAGAAAGTGACATGTTTTTGTAATATTTTGTACTATGCCTGATGTATTTTTTACTGAACTAAGAGGTACACAGTGAAAGCTGAATTTAGACTACTTTCTACTTTGATACAGCAAAGATCTTCAGCAGACATCGAGCATCTGGAGGAAGGCATTCTTTATGCCTCAGCTTCTTCACTCTGGGGATATTGGGCTGCTCAAAAGTACCTCAAAAATCAGTGGCAAAGCCAGAAACAAAATTGTGGACCAGAAAAGCCTGAGTCTACACATTTTGCAACTTCCAGTCCTCTTCCTTCCTATAATTTCTTTGTGAACACACCTACTCTGACAGCTGCAACTATTAACTGAAAAAGGTTACTACCTCCAACCCCTCCTGCCTGCCCATCATTTCCACTTTTACAAAAGATTACCCAAATCTGCCAGCTGAATTGCTCATAAGATTGCTCCCTAACCCATGTTTGTCAAAACCAAACCAGTTAGCAAAAGAAATGACTGCAGAATGATCACAAAAGCAAATCTGGCCAACAGGTGAAGGTAGGAGAGCAAGATGCAGTTTTTCGGACAGCACAGCTGCTGCAGGAGGGTAAGCGCCTACACCCCAAGAGGAATATAGTCAGAACAGCTCCCTCTTATTTTTAATCTGCTCCTACCCCTCCAGTCATTTTGTTTTCATTCAGTACCACTTGATTTCCTGCCACACTAAAAAAAGGGTGTAATAAACGACTGTAAATATAAACTCACATTTTTGGGGTGATCTATTTTAGAAATAGTTATTAAATATCTGCCAGACTGCCTCCTTCCATTTTTTCCCCCACCTATTCCGTGCCCCTGAACTCATTACACAAAGATTTACTTCCCTTTCCCCACAATAGTTCTGCTTTCTGTGGCTTCTACCGATTCTCTTCCTTTTGGATCCTCTTTTTGTTAAACCTGGCTGTTTTGATGAAATACAGAAAAGAAATGAAGTTACAAGCAGCCTGTTTCCTTGCTTAAACATGAAGCTCTTGTCAGAAGGCTACAACAGCCTCGCTGTACATCAAGTAATTCTTCTACAGACAAAGAGCTTCTACTTTTCAAACAACAAAAGTCAAATAACAGCATAAAATATATAATACCCCCCAATCTCCCTAGGAATTCAACAACCACAGTATAGATAAACCCAGAATTCCAGAATTGAATACCGTAGACATTTTTTTCCCAGATCGTGACGGTTTCCATATCCACTGACTTAGAGTATTTCCCTACTATTGTTTAACACCAGAAGGCAAGAATGCATTTGCAAAATCTGTTGTAAGTTTAAAAACCATGTGGTTACTCTATTGAAACCTCTATTGAAAGAAAAACTGGCTGCAGTGAAAGATCTAAGCTCAAAACACTCTATTAGTGTGCTGTTCTTCCACTTATGTTTTTTAAAGTAGATCTATAGCTGCCCACATGACAGATTAATATTGTTCCACAGTAGTTAGGTGCTTGGCATTACATTTTTGAAGCATCTACAGGCCTTCAGGGCTGAAAGCGTTCACATCTTCAGCAATCTATAATGGTTCCTCTAGAGGCCAGCACTTGCTTCATAATGAAACATGCCTCCATAAATCAGACTGCAGAAGTGGCACTCGTGTACGTCACCATCTATCTTAGCAGTTTCTCTGAAGGATGTTGGGTAAAGATTATCTCGCAGCATTGCAACCAGGGAAAGGACCATCACAGTTGGCACTGATAAAGCACGTGCTACTTAAATCTGAAGACACACTAAGTCTATGGAAAAAAACCACATCCTGCTGGTGTTAGCATGCCTCAGGCAGTGGTAGAAGCTTCAGCAACTCATCTTCAAAAGGCAGAGAGCCAGGGCTCTAGAAACCTGCAAAAATTGGCTAAGCCTGCAGTCGTCTTTTTTTTTTTTTTTTTTTTTTTTTTTAGTGGATTCGCCATTTTTAAATTCATACTTTTTTAAT
>NW_008823914.1:84681-98333 GCF_000699105.1 Pygoscelis adeliae
AAGTCGAGCATCTTCAAAGTCTACGATTCTAACTGTAGGGCACAGCAGCTGCCACTGCAGATTTGATCCTCTCAGCTTTTGGCAGCTCTCAACTTGAAATTCTAGCAAAAGAATTTTTCAAGTTGCTATTATTGCCTGTCATGGATTTATAAATATTGTGCACTATCTGCTGTGGCATGGCTCTCATGGGACACCAGTGCATGCCAAAAGCGTAACAGAATGAAAAACAGTTCCTATTCTTCAAATAAATGCTAATTTTTTTTAACTGTGCTCACATGATGCGTTTGGTGATCAGCTTCAATAGTACAGAATATATATCAGAGGCAAAAAAGCTGATTGTCTTTTCCAGTAGTATTCAGCTGCTACTTTCATTAAGCTTGTTTAATTACATTCCAGATGCTAATTTGCAAGTCGATACCAGAGGGTGCAGGGCAGTTTGCCTTTGAATCATTTTTCTGTGATGTGATGGTCTTGAAGCACACCACTACCCTCCAGTAGCCCTAGCAAGATATTCTGACAATTAGTGCAAAAGAAAGCAGTATTGATCTTGACAGAAAAATATTAATCCTCTACCCATTTTATTAAATTAGTCTCCAGGAATTTTAAGTTTATCATCATTGCCATTTCATAGCAAGTTTTATGTGAAATATACATAGTGTGCTTCAGATTTGTTTTAATTTCAATAGAAATATAATTTGTTATTTTGTTACTTTACCAGAAAAAAAAACACACATCTGACTTAAAAGGTAAGTCTTTTAAGCTGGTAGCCATAACAGAACATGAAGTGTTTAAGAGTACAGTTGAGCATTATCGCCTGAAACTTTGCTGGTTTAGTTAATACGATTACTAAATTGTTATTAGATAACAGAATATCTAGTAAAAACAAAGGAAGGGTTAAGATGCATACAAGTCTCAAAGATCTAAATATCTATTTCAACAAATTGGTAGGCTGCATTTCAACATCCTTGTTATAACAGTGAATATCTGCTGCCATTTATGGTTGTGTATGAAGACAATTTAATTAGGATGACCTTTCTAAATAGGAAAAGTTGGAGATTTACCAGTTTTTGGTGCCTTTTTTGGTTGCTCTTACACAAAGAATGACTTAAAATACAAGCTTGAAAACCAGCTGAGAATAAGATGAAATTTTTAGTTACATAGCACAGCTCTTTGACATTTGTATCTTTGAAAGCAGAATATTATGCTGTAGCTGTTGATTCCAAGGATTTGTAGTCCATGTTTTCAGTATGAATAGCACACATGCCAAGTGCACAGTCACACAAGAAGAGGCTGGAAAAAGACACTCTCATTCTTACAGTGGCATGAGGGGAGAGGAAAAAAAAAAGCAGAGTTTACCTCTATCTAGTGCTTCTTTCCATCAGTCATCTAGTGTAATGCTACGTACAGAAGAAACTTGAGTGCCTATTAAAAATATTCCAATATTTCTGATAGCATTTATAAATATACTAGATGCCAGAAGTCCAGTGTCTTCAGATACTGCCCAAAACATTGCAGCAACACAGGAATCCTGATCTTACTGCATTTTCATAAATTTCATATATACTGACAGAAAAGGAGCCAGTTCCAGGAATAATTGGAAAACTGCTTATTACTAACTCTTAGTCAGTTTAATTACCAGAAAGCTTCTCATGACAAGTTTTGGGGTGGGGTTTTTTTTTTTTTCTGTTTTGTTTTGTTTTTTTAAATCAACTGCTATTACATGTCACGTTTCTTCAGGAGATGTAACAGGATATGACACACCACTTTAAGTTTTAAATTTAATCAATTTATTTTAGAGAGGAACTCAGTGGACTTACGGGATCATCACCTGAAAGTGCTACTGCAGTTACACCAACATTTGAAGGGGAAGAAAAGACCCACAGCAGTTGCAGTACAAAGATGAGGAACATCTGAAGACCTTTTCTGAAGTAAATCTACTTTTCCTTTTCCACTTTATTCAGTGATAGTAAAAAGCTCTAAGATTTGTTATATCTGCATTTTAGGCTGAAATTATTGCAACTGTGTTACAAGTCATTTTTAGTAAGTTCAATTTTCAATTTTGTGTTCAAGTCTCAGTTTTTTTTTCCTTTACTGTGAAATTATTAATTGATTGGAATGAGAAGGAGCATTCACAGAAAGTCTGAAGAGATTAATGTGGTTTAAAAGAGGGCTTGACATTACTGAGGCATTTTACAAAATATGGTCACAGAAAGCCCTTTAATTGTTTTGGTTTTATTTTCCTCAATAGTCTGCAGATAACTGGATTTTTCACTGTTTAGTTTAGTAGGCACTGAACATGGTGTAACTAAGTGTAAGGAAATACTACAAATAATACAAAAATAATGTACTGCATACATTCATAAGAAATAACTGAATAACTTATTCTGATCTTAATCATGACACTCCAGCTTTTAGTGAACAACCAAACATTTTTCAATTTTTATCAAGACCATCAGCAAAACACAAACAACCCACAACCTTATAAATCTTCTGATAATCAGCTTTTAAGTAGATATTAAAAATAAAAGTGCAGTTACTAGTTCTGAACACAGCCAATCAACTGGAAATCTAATTGGTTTCATACACTACTTGAACATTTTTTTGTTGCCTTTACAATCATGCATTCTCTTTTCAAGACTGAGAGAAGGACTGACTGAGGGAAAAACAGCAATATTGACTATGCAAGGGTTGTTAAATTCCTGAAGTCAACTATAACCAGTAAGTTTATGTTTTTAAAGCTTTCACCTACATTCAAATCACACAAGTTTTTCCATACATAAATTTCCAAGAAGCTGTATTTCTTTAAATTTATTTTACCCATCAACTTTTACAGCTTTGCAGTAAGCTGACATTAGTACATTTTAAGCGCAGGGAAACTAGAGCAGATTTAACTTTTTTAAAGCTTCAAGCCTCTTAAATTCTTACAATCATGAGAATTATTGAAGGAAGAAACACTGAGCTTTAAAAAATTTCTTACCTCCATGTCTGGTTTGTATTTGTCTTCGAATACTGCCATAGCTGCTAATGATCCAGAACCTACGGTAACAAAATTAGGACACTTATTTAGCCAGTGTATTTAGATACAGTATTTTTTTTAAAGAACAAGAGAACAAATATCATCAACACAAACCAGTCTGAAGTCTACCTTAGCTTACTATACACTCTAAAGTGTTTACCCTCTTTAAGTCCAGCACCCAATTTAATCTTAAGTTTATAGCTAGTGTACACAGACTTGTCATGGTCCCCATTCCGACAGCCTTTCGTTTCACTATTTTGAACACTAAGATATGAAAAGTGAGGTTAGAAAAAGAGAGTTAACTGAATGCCACAGTTTGTAATTCCTACTCCTCCATTTCTCCTGTCCCGCTTTTGTGCCTGGCCACATTAGAGGGCATGTCACTTAATACTAAGACACACAGAAAGAATAGATTGCTTTAACGAGCTGCCCTGGCACAGTCACCTTTACGCACAGGGATGAGTAAACTAGCAATGGTAACAGGGTAGCTGGCTGCTGCCATCAGGTTATTTCCCATATCTACTTTAAAAGAGTTTAGTATGCATTTACTTTGTGCCATTATTTTTGCGTTGAACAGTAACAGCTGAACAGACAAAATGACAGATACGAAAACACGAGTTTAACGTTACTTCTCTTAAAGGATGCAGTGCAAGTGTAGTAATGGAACAGAAGCCATCTCCACCCAAAGCACTGTAACTGCAGGTGTTATAAATGTGCTTTCCATAAATTAATACAAAAAGCAGTACGATACTATTTGAAACTGTAAACTTGCTTTGTTCAGGAAGAGTGAGTCTTCAGTAAGATATCTTATCTGTCTGTGGCCCTAACCATATTTCAGAGCACGCTACTTTTGGGGAGTGAATAAAGTTACCTGCAATTTTTTACTCCAATTAGAAGATTTTTTGGCATTTATTACTTTTTAACTTGTTTTGCATACTGCTATCTGTTTAGCTGGGTCACAGAGAAAGCCATATTTTCTATTTAAAATGATTTGTGTATATCGCTTGACCACCTCAATGGTTTAGTGAAAGAAAAAGGCAGCGATTAAACAGTTTCAAATGAGGTGTCCTGCTGATTTTATCAAGTCTGCTGAATGTATAATGAAAGAGGAGAAGCTGACAGTGACACTGTTGAGAAAATACAGACTACCTTATCTGAACCATTTAAGGAGGTCCAATTATAGATCAGATTTAAAGGGTAGAAACAGCAGATTTACAGACACAAATCAATGAACATGGTAATCCCGATGAATATGACAGATATTGCTGTTACAGAATATTGCTGTGGTTGAGGATCATTACCTTTACAGTACCAAATACATCACATCTAAAAGCAGTAAGACACTCTAAGTGTGTACTTGTATTACAGGCAATGACTATTCATTTACACCTTGGAGCAATACATGGCTCCATTTTTTAAATGCTGAAACTGTGAATAAATAAGATTTTTAAGCAACTAATAGCAGAAATGAACCGCTAATACAACAGCTGATATCACAGAACAGATCAAAAATAAAAGGAATTTTACTGATCCTTCGAAGAAGGTCAAAATAAGGTGTGTTCCAAAACAAATACAGGACTTGAACCATAAAATAATTCTTCTTGTGGAGTGACATAAGAACATTTCTAATGGGGGGGGGATCTGAGATATGGTCTCAAACCAAGACCACATTCTTACTACACTCAAATGAAAGCCTACCATAAGCAGAATGGGAAGCCTCAAAACTAGGAGACAATCTTACCCTTAAATAAGGGTTCTTTGAAAAAATTAGAGTATAAAGACTAAAAAACGTGCAAGAATGAAAGTATAAAGGTTATATTTGACAAAAATTACTACATTAAAGCTACTGAGCTAAGAAAAAGTAGTCTTAATTTCTCAAAACTTCTACTGACAAATAAAAAGTTATCAGTAACACAAATACTGCAATAATCTCACACATGGCTCAGACTGGATTCATTCCTCCAGCTCCTTTTTAAAGGAAGTTCCCAAAAGAACCTATGGGCAACTCAGTAGACTTATAAAGAAGAAAAAAAAAGGTAGGGGGGAACCAGGGGGGGGAACCTTATGTTACATTACATGAAGTCCTTTATACATGAAGAATTGTTCTGTTAATTATTTATCTTGCTATATTACCAAGATGCAAATAAATGCCAAATTTAATATCAACTTTAAAAAAAATGTGGACAGTCCTATAATGTAAGTTTTCAAAGAGTTGTTGAAAGTCTTAATTTATTTAAACCTACATGTAGACATTTACATCTAAAAACCACAATCCCAAGGAGGTTCTAACAGAACAGGATGTAAAGCTGGAAAAGCTTAATAAACTCAGGGTTTTTTTCTCTACTGCTTATAAATCCTATTAAGTTTTATAAGCTTGCATTTTAAAAAAGCGCCTTAGCAAAAGTCTTGCAGCATAGCTAAGCATTCTCTGAAAGAACAGATTTTTGTAATCTTAAATAGCACAATGAAAATTCTTTACTCTTACTAGCACCAGATGTAAACACTGTGTTTTTTAGAGACACAAATAAATGTATACTTCTGAGTTCCTGCACCAAAACAAATCATCTGCTGTTTGGCAAAAGCAATATGAACCATTTTGAAAAATACTAGTGACAT
Source organism: Pygoscelis adeliae (assembly GCF_000699105.1). NCBI lineage: Eukaryota > Metazoa > Chordata > Aves > Sphenisciformes > Spheniscidae > Pygoscelis > Pygoscelis adeliae. The sequence continues at coordinate 90,314 of NW_008823914.1, forward strand.
GCATACATTCACCTGTAGCACATTAACTAAGAAACCTCCCCCCAGTCCCCTATTTGCACTGCTGGTGGACTGAAACCCCATCACTTGACCATCCATGCAGAAATGCAGAAAACCAGCAGTGGACAGTTGCTCACAAGCGCAGTTGCGAACTTCACTATCCAATTACACCAACTTCCCTCTACTTGTCAAATTCCACACACGATCCAAACAACCCCACAATGTTCCAAGTAGTTCAACCGACTTGTGAAAGCAATGCATTGTAACAGGAGAGCTGGCAATAAAGTCTGTGAACTTAAGTAAACATTGGAAGTATGGTTTTCTTATTGCAGTACCTATAAAAGCACAGAAAACTTAGATATTAAGGGTCTGTGGAGGACTTGTTTGTATGTGGGGAAACAGCTGTTCTCTTATCCATGTATTCAGTGCCCACCAGTAATTCATTTTTTACAAGCATGCTTTACCTTTATGTAGAAACAAGCTGAACAATTCCCAAACATAATGTCTGGAGAAAGATAAAACCCAAACATTGCAAAACACCAGCCATTAATTAGGGATAGACATTCCCACCTCATACACACAGTAACTGATTTAAGTCTCTACCAGTTAGGATTCAACATTGAACAGCTGCATCTTAGCAACCTCAAATCTATTAAAACATTCAGGAAAGCTGTGAGATAATGCATCATTAAATAGCATCTTTGGCTTAGCTCAGATTCAAAGTAATACCAAACCAGATATTTATCTTAGACAGACAACTTTAGTTTGAAATCTTAACAACACACAACCAATGCAGAAATAGGAACTTTTCTTTGTTGGAATTTTTTTTTTAATTGTTGGAAGTTTACAACTGTTCTGTGTATGAGCAATAAGGATAATTAAAACAAAGTATCATTGGTAAAGTCACCATGTATTTGTATTATTAACACTCAGGAAAAAACCCTCACCTTTCAGCTAGTTTGTTTGTTTTGTTTTTTTTAAACCATTGACTGCTATGAACAGTTACACTTCAACAACCTTGGAAACACAATCAAGAAAGAAGTGCCATATCAATTCCAACAAATTTATTTTGCATACGTTTTCAGTAAGCTACACTTTACAAACAAATATTCAGGAAGTATTAATCTAGCACCTAAATATATAAAACTTGATTGCCAAGCAAATTATAAAGAACTAGAGAAACTGAGATGCAGAGCTGTATTCTGAGACAAATGCTTTTCAGTCTGATATTTAGCATGAACCAGAGAAGTTATGAGACCCTAAGAGATTTTATTTTTTTCTTCCTTAAGAAACATTGGTCATTTCTTAAGTTTTCACAACTAAGGTATTAAAAAATTTTCTGGAATAAACTGTAATAAACTCACTTTAAAAATCCCATTTGGCCTTTACTTGAGGAGTTGTACCACTTCAGCATTGATTTAAAGCGAAAGATAGTTATTGATATATAGCAAAAAATCCAGCCAACAATAATTTCCACCATGTTTTGCAACTGCAGTAGCTTTTCTAAAACAGAGGAACTGGATCTTTTTAGCAGAACATTCATGGAAGACAACTTCTTATTGCTAAGCACCGTCCATTTTCATCACTCAAGGACCTGTTTGCTACCTCAGCCTGCCACACCAGAGGATGTACACAGCCTTGAGAGAGTAACATTTAGCACTTCCTAATCCATCAGTGTCAGGGCTCCCTGACAGGGCATTTATTCACACGCACTCATTGTTATTCAATTTGCTGTTCATTCTAGGTAAAAATTCAGTGATCTCCACAGCCCCATCGATTGGGATCATTTTTCACCCTGGTTCCTGGCTGAGGGGCTGAGCCTCAGCAGTGGTAGTGCTTGCTCTGCAGGACAACATTGGCAATGCGTGAAGAGCTGATTTATGAATATGAAGCAACACTTGTACCAGGGGACTAGCTTTAGCCACTGGAGACAACTGGAACATACTTACTGTTTCCGAAAGCTGAACTACAGGCTTCAAGTGCTTTAATTTTATGCATACATTTCATTATAAGTCTTGGCCAGAAGCTTTCCTAGACAAGCCAAGCAATCAGACAATCTTGCATCGTTTGCTGAAATCCAGTTTTATCCTTTGTCAGCATAAAGTTTAATTTGATGTTTTCACTCCTGAGTAAGCACCGAGTATCTTTTAAGTCTCCCTTACAAGGGAGGACACCACTGTCCATCCACAAACACACTCCAGCTAAATAAAAACACACTCCAGTACATTAAAACAAACAAAAACCCAACACCTCAACAACCTTTCCTATTTAATACTGAATTTCCAGAAATTAACTGGCCAAAAATACCTACCCTGATTTAATAAACTGCCCTTAGAACACTTGGAAAAAAAAAAAAACAATAGATTAGTCTAAATAAGATAAAAATAAAATTCCAACTACTATCTTAGATTTGACCTTTGATACCTTTTCTGCTGTCTCAGTTCTATCTTTCATTTATATACATAAGCAAATCTTTTTAATAAAATATATCCTATCCGGAGAAAGTATCAGTGTACTGGGTGTAGAAAGGTAAAGGACATTTATGCTGAGAAGGGCTTTGTTTGACAGCATGGACAAAAATAACATGTGAATCACCAGAGGGAGACCTGGTACAGCTGACAGCAAATCAAAGTTTAAGCTACAATGAACTTAATCCATTGATACTGTACCTTCCTACTTGTTTGAACTTATTCTGCTACTGTGTTATTTTTGTGGAGGGAGGGAGGGGCGGCCAGGATTTTCAGAAATGCCACATTTTAAAGCTTTTAAAACATAGGCACGAAAGTAAACATGTACATAACAAACTGTGTACTTTATTCAGGCAATCAACTACTAGCAGCTATGAGTACAGAGTTATAGTTTTACAGTTAACTACAATAGTGGGTATAGGGCAATTATAATAATCAGACATTTACTTTTTTTTATATCAAAGGCTAAACAATGACATCACATGACTGTTACGTGGATTTTATTTGCCAAGGAATTTGCCAGTTCCTAAGGTAATGGCACCATCTATTGGTCCAATACCACCTCTGCAGAATTTCTGCAAGTTAATCACAGTTCTCATTATACAGTTAATCAGATGATCAGTTTAACAGCTGCACTGTTTCAGTAGTGCAAAGATCCAGAAGAAAAAGAAAAACCTTTAACATTTCCAAGAATATAGTAAGTAGGTGTTTTATCTGGAAATGCCAACCATGAACAGAAAAATATTAGCTAAAATTGAAGTTATATATTCCCATCACAAAGTCAGCATAAAAGCTGCATCAGACATAGGCTGAATCCAATTTCCTAATCTGACACACTTCATTTTCAGATCATTTTCTTTTCCGATATATTTATTTGGACTCTACATTACACTTCTATAGCTTGACTGAAACCAAGACTTCATTTAAAAAAATCATCCAAGTCTTCAAAATGAAATGCAAATCTGAAGTGATACAGTATCTTCTTCAGTGATCGGAGCAAAAATAATTGCAACCCCGGTTATGTCTGGAATTTTACTTTTTCCAGATATATGATATTCTCAGTAGAGCATTAACCTTAAAAGCCACAGATGAAACTGCACAAGAATATTATTAGCTCAGAAGGCACTAGTTTAATCTCTTACCAGTGTCTCAGTGACATCTCTTACCATTTTTTACCCTTTACTCCCAGATTACCTGTCTATAAATCACAAAAGAATTCAGAACTAAATCAAACAAGGTCGACGCTACTATTGAAAATGCTCCCTTTGCCAAAGACTGAGCAAGTTCTGCAATATTTCAAGATGTGTCCTTCCCTCAACAATGCGTTATTTCCCTTCTCAAAAAAAAAAAAAAAGACAACCCCAAAAACGAGGATGATGGTGATCACTAAGGCTCTCCTGCAAGTCGCAAAGCTTATTATAGCTTATTACTTCAGGATTCTTACCACAGGGACTCTCCAAGCATCCCTCAATAATTAAGAAACAGAACAAGACATCTAAAGAAACAATTTTATCTAGAGGACATGGACAAAAAAATAGTTAGAAGACATAAGAGGAATGATAAGTTAAATTCACAAATCAAGATTAGAGATGAAGATTTTGTATTCTGTAATACAGTATCTTCCTGAATATACTCATAAGAGGCCTCTAATTGGGTTGTTTAGCAAGATCACAGGTAAATGGGTCTATGCTCAAGAGCCATTTCGCAACTTGAAATTATTGCTACTGCAAAGCAGCACTGAGGAGTTCAAAAGTTTAATTCTCTCCTGTAGGTGTTCTTCACCTTTTTCTGTAGAACTGGGCAGTAATGGAGCAATGTTTCTGCTTTTTAAGTGAGAAAGACAAGACACTCCAGAAGAGCTGCCTATGATTTGCATTCTGCTACCACAAAGTACTTATTTCCAAGTTATTCCATACTCTTGTTTATAGTTTAAAAGAAAAAAAAAAACACCACAAGCCAGCTGTCCTGGTTTCGGCAGGGGTAGAGTCAATTTCCTTCCTAGTAGCTGGGACAGTGCTGTGTTTTGGATTTAGGGTGAGAACAATGTTGATAACTCACTGATGTTTTAGTTGCTGCTAGGTAGTGTTTACACTAGTCAAGGACTTTTCAGCTTCCCATACTCTACCGACTGAGAAGGCTGGGGGTGCACAAGAAGCTGGGAGGGGGCACAGCCAGGACAGCTGATCCAAACTGGCCAAAGGGACATTCCATACCATGGGACATCATGCTCAGTATATAAAGCGGGGGGAAGAAGGAGGAAGGGGGGGACGTTTGGAGTGATGGCGTTTGTCTTCTCAAGTCACCATTATGCGTGATGGAGCCCTGCCCTCCTGGAGATGGCTGAACACCTGCCTGCCCATGGGAAGGAGTGAATGAATTCCTTGTTTTGCTTTGCTTGCGTGCACGACTTCTGCTTTGCCTATTAAACTGTCTTTATCTCAACCCACGAGTTTTCCCACTTTCACCCCTCCGATTCTCTCCCCCATCCCACTGGGGGGAGTGAGCGAGCGGCTGCGTGGGGCTTAGTTGCCAGCTGAGGTTAAACCACGACACCAGCAAATAAGAATATATCTACCAAGACCGTATTTTACAATATCTTGAACATTGCTTTTGTAACTGGTCTCAACAGGGTAGTACCTGAACGCCAAAAAAGCATGGAAAAATCTGTGGTTTCAGCTTTCAGTATTCTCACACTCCCTAATTCGAAACTGAATGAGATGTACACAGAATTGCATATACATATAGCTCAAGTTATTGTTATTACAGAAAATGTTACATAGACACAAGAGTTGGGGTACTAACACTTAATAACCTGATGGTGGGCTACTGATGTCAAGTTGACCCCAACAATAGACAGAATTAAACTTCTTTACTGAGAAGCTCCATACAGTAGTTAAGACCAATTATTATGTGTAGCAAGTAAACCAGGTGCTTCACTGCAGTGAGGCAACACCTTGAGTAAAATTCATGCTAAGTAGCAGCTGTAACACAGAAATACAACAGTCCCAAAGGAGAAAGCAGGCACATTTTTTTCCTAATGAAACTACAGAAAAACTTCAGGCAGAATGTAATTCCCCAAGTGAGACTTTATATGAATCATGAGTTAGGACTATCTGCAAATCAAGTTTCTAAGGGGTTTTTTTTTTAAAGCAAGTTTTTGGGAATCCCACAATTCTCTTGCTCTAAAGTATGCTGGGGAACCCACACAGCAACTTTCCTAATACGACTTTTTTGGCAGCTTAGATTAGCTAGTATAATAGCCCATGTTTTTTGAGTGTTAGGAAAAAAAACAGAACGGTGCACCTGCCTTACAAATACAGGTACAACTTTTTCTTTGAAGTCTGAGGTCTGTACAGCTCCCAGCAACAATGGAATTTAAGTAAAAACATTTTAAGTAATAATTTGAAATGTTCACACTTTTTACCAGGCAGTTGTGTTACAATACTGAGGAGTATCACTTACCCATGGTAACGTAAGGCAGCTTGTCAGTTGATCCATGGGGATATATGCTGTAAAGGTGAGGTCCTGTGACATCTACTCCCCCTAAAACCAGGGCAGCACCAATGTAGCCTTGATACCTAAGAGCAACGTTTATATGTGAATCCAAAAGTCGACAATAAAGCTGTGGTTCTTTTTAACACAATGTATGCATTTCAGAATTTTTCCATGACTACACCAGGTACATCTCTGTAACAGAAAGACTACTTTTACTATCTGTGACCAACAGTTTAAACTAAGAAATTTACTAAAACACAGTATATTTAAGTGTCAAGCAGAACAAACAAGCAGGCTGGATGAGACATTTGTGCTAACAGGGAGAGAATTCGGATTAGTTTTCAAGCCTTAAATGAAATTCCTGTATTTGCAATTAAGTTTTTATTTAAAGACTTCAAAGAAAACATATTCCTTCATTTCCCCCATGAGATGTTCTTGGCTGCTTTAAACTTTTTAAATTGTTTTGTGACACACTTAAAAAAAGGCAAACTGCCCATCAATACAGCATTAAGCGACTGAGCTGAATTATTGTAATTTATCTAGGTCACTTGGTTGCACAAAGCATTTTCTTTTCATTGCTTTATTTCACCTTCCTGGAGACTTTCCAATAGCTTGAACAATATCTTTAATTGAATACACTCGTTTCTTTCCTTCTCTTTTAACAGCATTTTTTACTTCTGCGAAAGACAGTACTAAACAGTACTGGAATACTTAAAAGTTTGGAGAGTATGCCCTCAATCTAAGGGCATGTTCTATGTTATGCTGCTACTTAGGAAGTTCAAGTGCCACACAATAATGGTCTGTGATCAGTCAAGCAATCAAATAAAATCTTAAGATAACTGCAGTACAACTTCTAACCATTTTACTCACTTATCTCACTATACCACCAGCAGAGTTCTATATTAACAGCTATGGGCTTCAAATGGTTAAACACTTTATTCTTTTGAAATTAAAATATATTTTGAGGTAGTCATTCTATTACAAGTCATATGAAAGTCTCAATTTTACAAGCTTGCACATTACAAGATTATTACTGGTCCAGCCATCTTGCCACAAAGATACACATCAGTTTCCAAGGGTGCGATCAACAGTTTTATTAAACTACTGGCCTTCTATTTTTGCAGTGTAAACACTAGCAACACTGTACAACTATAGCATCAATTCTCTAAAACACCACAGACTTGATTTCTCTTCCATCTCAGTTCAAAAGCCTATGCAGCAAAGAGCAATTATTAAATCTTTCCTAAAGTCTTGTTATGAACATTAAGTAGGCTGAGGAAGGATGTTCCTTCACAGGAGCTTAAATATTATCTAGTGGTTTTTAACAGCATTGTTAATAAACAAGAAACCCACTCAGTTACCTGAAAAGCATTTGCTTTAGCATGCGATTAGCTGTGACAACTCTTGGAAGTCGTCCAGTAGATAGCGAATGGAGCTCCAGATTGGAAGAAATCAGCTGAGTTGTCATATCAGTATCTGCAGCTGTTCCAGCACCACAACAACTGAAAAATATTATGAGCAAGTTAGGAAAAGGTGGGGAGGAGTGGGGAAACAACTCTATGCTTTATCCAACAAGTAGAAGTTTTCTCACTGTAAAACCAAGGAAATTAATTTCACATACAGTCAGTATTTTCAGAGTATGAAACAAGATAGCCTGTTTAAGTGTAAATGAACTACCACAAATCCCCAAGTCTTGCTAATAAATTATCATTTTAAAGTGCACCTTAATATTTGCTGTTAGCAAAGGACGCGGCTAAAAATCGCAACACTATTACAATACCATTACACAGTAAATAACTTTAATACTTACTAGATATTAGGAGAAATGAAGTGTATTTTTGAACAGTTCTTGTCAGCAACAACCATTCCTTCAGTTGCTCTCGTATCTGCTCCGAGGACTATGCCATCCTACAGGGAGAGAGAATTATTCCCAAAGCCTCGGTCTCCAAAGGGGACCTTCCCAGCACCGGCGGCGAGATCGGCTGCAAGGCCCGGAGGGAGCCCGCAGGAGCCGGCTGCGCGCAGGCCGGGGCCGCCGAGCGTGACTCAGCAGCGCGGCA
>NW_008823914.1:99154-112723 GCF_000699105.1 Pygoscelis adeliae
GTCGGCCCCTCGTGCGTGGGGCCTGCTGGCGTTCGGGTAGTGGGCAGCTTGGAACAAAACCCCTCGGTTTCTGAGGAGGAGGGTTTGTCAGGCGCGAGGGCCGGCAGAGGCCGTGCACGGGGCACGGCCGTCACTTGGACCTTAAAGGCTGGCAGGTTAGCGCAGGCCCGCAGACCGGCCGTGGGTGACTGCTGGTGGGTGGGGAGGGAAGGGTTCGTTCCTGTTGTGGGGCTGGAGGTGTCTGAGCCTGGGCAGCGAGCGCTGCTCCAGGCCGAAGCGAGCGGTGGCGAAGCCCGCGCAGGCAGACCTCGACTTACGTGTGGTTTACGCTGAGGAGTTGATGGTGGCCTGTGCTGTGCCGCTAAGCGAGCTGCCTAACCCCGTTCCGCCCTCCGCTCCTCCGACCGCCCTGGCGTGCTTCAGGGAGCGCTCGTCAAGAAGGTGCCGTTGGTCCTTGGGGACAGGACTGGTCGGAGCAGGGAAGGACGGGAACGGGCAAGATGCTCGTCCAGGCTCTCGCCATGCTTTTGTGTGTGAACTGGGGCTGACTTGTTATTCTTTCCCTTGCCTTTGTTTTGCCATATTTAAAATGGCAGTAATGCTGCTTTTCCTGGGTTGCAGGACTTGTCCAATGAGTTTTGTAAACAGCTTTGAGACTTCAAAAAGAAAGGATGGATGAAGAACAAAAAGTGAAAAAAATCCCAAACTTTCATCTTTAGATCCTACAAAGAACCTATAATTGCATGAGAAAATGCAAACCTACTTAAAATTGCTGTGTTGTTAATGTAATCGTTATATGATGAAAGAAAAAAAGATAAATGCCCTATTTCAAAATTAGGGAAGTCCTGCTGTGTGTCAAGGAGGTCAGTAAAATTAATTTAGTATTTTCCAGGTAAACTACATCCGATCTCCATTTTAACTTTTCCTCCAGCTCGCTGACCTGTTAAAAGGAATGCCCTAATGTATCTGTAGAGAAAAGAACTTGTGGCAACTTCTCAAGAAAGGATGCATTTTAAAGCAGTGCAGACATGTAATGAGATTTTTCTGAAGTCTACCACATACCTAATTTGCTTTCTAGATGTGTAAGTGCCTGAAATTAAAAATCTTGTTGATTAAAAAAAAATAAAATGTTATTTGTTCCAAACATTAAATGTTAATTCCATGAGGCCCTCTCTCTTAAGAACACCACAAGAACGTAAGTAGTGCATTGGCTTCTTGCCTAAAGGAAACTTTCTCCAAGTATTTTACCGAGTGAAGTGTCTTCCTTCTTGAGGTAGTTAATGCTCAGAACACGACATCATTAGAATAGGTGGTGGTGCTGAGAGGAGCAGGCCTGCATTTCGTTTCAGAAGGAGCGATGGCTTTTGCATCAGTAGCGAGTCAGACACCTTGCAGACTCCCTCTGAACAGTACCCGATTGGCAAATGGCCTAAAAATGAAACTAGGGTCCCATGTGTCCACACCAAATCCACATCTCTGCGGTGTCCCTCTTAATTATTTAAAAATGAGTGTTCTCCGTCAGTGTGTTACTCGGATGAAAGTATGCAAACAAAAATGGGGTGGGTGGGCAAAGCTATTGTACAATGTCTGCTTGTTCCTCCAATGCACAAAAATACTTGCCAATGGGAGGGAACAAAAACAGCCACGGGGAAGAAAACTAAACCCCAGCCTCTTTCTTGATTGTGCCAGTCTTGCAGCAAAAAAACACCAGCAGTGTTCAGACTGGAGGAGCTGCAGAGCCAAGTGTGGCACTAGCTCCTGCCAGTGAATAGGAAAGTCCTGCAATGAAGTACGAAAGAATCAGCTTATGTTAGGGGTAGGGAAACAAGATCCTGTGATTTACAAGCTGTCACTGAGGACACCTTGCAGATGGTGAACTCTGAGACACGTGCTGACATTGCTTAAAGTCGCTGCGCCACTGAAGAGAGGGGAAAGGCGCCTGGTACTTGAAATCTGGAAAAAGGAACGGACATGTCTGTTTTCCTAAGTGTCCTTTGGTTTCTGTTGACCATCAGAAAGCCGTGTTGCTCTGTCCCGTGCAGGCTGGGGGCTCCTGGGGATACATCACTAAGCTGGTGGAGCTCCAGAAGTCACTTTCTTGGCATAGGCTACATTGGGCAGAATGTCCTGTGTGGATTCATCGCTGCTGTGTCCTGTAGGGCCCAGATGAGGCTTGGCTGCCTGGTTTGAGGTGGAGCGCAATATACTGAGAGCATTTGTTCCAACAGACCACAGAAGACCATCTTTAAGATAAGCACACAAACAACCTGCACTCTGTGCTCCCTTCTCCCCCTTCTTTCAACCCTTGAGTAACTGAAATCCCATTTTCTTGTACACCGGTTAGGCTGGGAAGCTGTCTGAGAGAAAGACTATCCTGCTGCCAGATGCTTTTTTTTTATTCTAACACAGTTGTTTTTCTCTTCACTTGATAAAGTTAAAATAAACAATCTCTGGGGTGAATTACAGGCGTCAAAATTGGATTGGCATACAAACTGTAGAGCAGTTTGTGGTTGGGAGTCTGGGGAAAAAGAAACAGCAGGTTTTAGCTAGAGGGGACAACAGCTTTATTTCCCTCTTGGTCCTTGACAACTAAGCAGATGTCCTACAATTATTGTTTTACCTTCTAGTAATATAGTGTCTTTTCCTATCCTCGCAGGTACGCGACTGGCTCTTTTGCAGATGTGCAAGTACATCTCTTCCCTAGTTCAAAGCCGTCTTAGTGCATCACTAGCTTCATCTATTGCCAGTTAATGGCTGGCTGAGGTTCAGACAAATGCTTGTTTCTCCCTCTCAACTTTACAGGATACCTATTTCCAGTCCCGTTTTATGAAGATACAATTGATGGTCTTAAGAATAAGAGCTTTTCTGAACATCTTACATGGGCTTTTTCACACCTGTTGTATTGCAAACTTTGCTTCTGGGTTGATGCCCTCCACTGTATACACAGATGTCTTGTTCATGTTTTCTACAGTCCTTCAGAGTCCGCAAGGGCAGTTGTTATCAGGAGCAGTAAACCCTGACAACTTGCCCTGTGTTCCTCTGAACAGATGATGGGGTAATGGGTGGTGTCACTCCACACAACCGCTATCATTGGGTACCCACTGTACTAGGTTGGAAGAGACGTAATGTGATGGTCCTGTTCTGAAGAGCTTGGTAAGTCTAAAAGTGTTAGAAGAAAGCATACTGGGGAAAATAGCATCAAGTTAAATGAGTTTTTAAGGTTCTGGGCCAATGTATGAAGGAGTGCTTGCATGGTCTCCTGACAGACAGCAAATGGTCTGTTCAGCAGTTTCTGTTAAGCGTGAGGAAGGTCATCTTTGCGCTGTCTGAAATACCCTTTTTGAAAATCTAGGACTACATACTTTCAGGGCTTACCTTCACCTGGTATGATGAACTGTGCTGAAGCCTGAAGAATGCAAACTTTTCTCTTTATTTTTGAAAGCAGTCCTGAAGTCTGTTTCTAGCCTTAACAAAGCTGCAATCCAGGTTTATCATCCTACAAGACATCTGACAGGGAAGTTAAATAGCACTCCAGACACATTTTTAAAAACTTATTTGGGATACAAGGAATGTTAGTGTTTTTCTCAACAGGTGGGCATTCAAGCTGAAGCCTATGTCTTTACAGTATGTGTGTGTATGTAATGTATAAAGTCCCAGGTATTTTAGTGTCTGCATTTATACCCTGCCTGGTTTCCCAGTTTTGTATTCAGTGCTTTCTTTGTGCATGAGTGCCAAATGACATCTTAAATTCTTGGACCTTATTTAAAGAGACATTGGGTAACTTGGAATGTTTAACAAAATCTTAAGTACAGTTTTACCCTACGAAGCTTGCACCTGCTCTTGCAGTATGAAAGACAAACATGCTGTTTCTTCGGGGTAACAAGTGTAAATAGTCAATTTTTTGCTCTCTAGAATAAGGGAGTTGCAAAAAGTGAAGTCTTGGCAGATGAGGCTTTTGATCCTGTAGGGACAGGATTGGTTTTATGTAACGGGATAGAGTCATGGGCAGAGGGTTTCCATTATTCCAGCACTCTGATGGAATAACTTGGCACCTAAACCTGTTTGTTGAAGGATTTCAAAGGACAGCCAGACAACCCTGATAGCCACAGTCAGCCCAACAGCTGCACACACTGAGACAGTCTTGAGCGCTCTGTAGTACAGCAGTGAAGCCTGCAGCTCTGTTAGGTAAAAGTCAGCAAGGATCTCACTATAGCGCTGGTGGGAGCGTGGTGCCCAGTAGCTTGTGGCTATGGGACTGGTGCCTACAACCGTTCAAAATGAAAGGTGACAAATCGCCTCTGGCACATGCACGTGAAATGACAGTCAATTAGAGAAACCTAGGAAATGCTTGCTTGTGCTGTGAGTAGCCACACTTGTCTCTCTGCTGCATGAAGTCCAGATAACTGAATGGCTGACTGCCCTTGTGCTCAACGTCTGTCTGCAGAACTCGTGGAAGAACATACTGGGGCCCTGCACCATCCAACCCTGCATGGGACTGGTTTTCATTAGAGCTGGCCGGAGGCAATGCAAATTGTCCAGAAGCTGAAAGCACATATTGCAGTTGTGCCTGAACCCTGGTCACGGCTGTGTCTTGTGCATATTCCAACAAACACACTCACTAGTTCCCAAACTAGCCAGCAACTCCTGTAATGTCCCAAGGTGAACTTGTGTTAGGAGTGGAGCCAGGCAGAGAGATAATCACTGAACTGGAGAATAAATGCACCATGTGTCTCTCCTGTTCAAAACCACTCTAATTTCAAACATCTTGCCTCAACAACGATCTGTTAACAAACTGCAGGCCAAGAATCTGTCAGAAGAATTTAAATACAATTCTGACAAGATCAGAACTAGATAGACTAAAACTTTACCAACCTGTGGCTAAAACGAAGCTAATCGAGTAAGTGCTTGCCCGGGTCGGGACAGAAGGTGATCTGTCAGGGATCTTTTTTGTGCAACTGTAGCTTTCGAAAGCAGGAGATGTATTAGAGGTGTTTAAACTCATTACAGGAAATAGAGAGTTGACCTGAGTCCAAGAGGGTGTCTTCATTACTTTGAAAACTGAAAGAAGAGGTTGAAGCTGGGAGCAGACAAGTGTTGCAGTCAAGGGGATGATGCACTGAAATGCGAAGCAAGTTCCCAAGAGTTTCTGAAAGAACCATTTTCTGGCTCTGAAAGGAGCTGGCAGAGGTGTAGACGTAAGAAATAGGCTGTCTCTTTCCAAGGGAGGGGAACCAATGAAGTACACAGGGAGCCCTTTGCTATAGCTAAATGCTGTAGAATGCTATAAACTCGAGAAAGTCCAGTGCTGATCTTACACTATTTTCTAGCATTACGATACTCAAATCATTATGCTACTGTCTATCACTTGTCAATACTGTTTAGGAGAAGTGCCTGAATTTCTGGTGTTCTGTTGACAATTGCAAAAGTCCTTCTGTTAGTAGTGTTGGAATAAGTTTTCAGTTTTATTTAGGTTCTGGCAGAACAAGCTGGCAAAACTACACAAGTTGGAAGAGAAAGAAGAGAGTTGCAGGTACGAAGAGGTCTCTGTGCCACTCTCTGAGATGCTGCTGCGTGTCATTAAAAGGGATGTAAAGTGGGGAGTCTCCATCTGGACTGTGAATTTGCATTTGAGTTGACTGAACATGACTGCAGAGGTACAGCCGTTATTAAGACAAGCTAAACTTCCAAAAACAAGTGTTGGTAACCTGTAAGTGTTCACATTTGCAGAACACATTTGGAGCAGTGGGCAGAGGTTGTATATATATTATAGCCGTGACCTGCTGTATTGCAGGAAAAGTGTCTCCCATTTTCACTGAGGAATACTGCTAAATGTGAGTGAGGTGGGGAGAAAAATACAGTGGGAATACTGAGCAGCGAGGACCCAATCTTAAACTGGGGTGATGGGGAGCTGGGCAGCCAGGGGTGCTGAAATCCAGCATGAAGAAAACTGCAGGGAAGTAGGGAGCGATGCCTGGCTCTTGAAAAACAACCTGCTGCAGATGCTGCTGTTCTTGCAGGTGTGTGTGGATCACAGCCCACAGCTTCCCTGGCTCTGCTTGCTCCTGTCTGAGAATATCAGCGTCCTCTAGCGGGTTTGGTGCCTTCCAAATGTTGCACTCGGGCTCAGCTACACCAGGGACGGCTGGGAAGAGTGAAGGGAGTCTCTTAGAAATGGGCAAGCTGTTAGACCGGGGTCTTCCTAGCTTTGAGAATGCCTTATGTGCAGATTGTCCCTTCATAACCTAAGGATGGGTCTGTACCTAGATTGCTGCATTCTTTCCTCTCTGCCTGCAGAAAGCAGGTGAGTACAGTAAAGTTGACACTGGGCTAGAAAATCTGAATGATCACCTGGATTGCACCCAAAAGGGATGGAAAGAGGCGAATGTGTGACAGCCTAATCTGAGCAGTGACTTGTCCTTGAGGGAGCAATTACACGTCCTGTGAATCTTCAGTTCTTTCTGTGCTTTCATTGCCAAGTACTACCCCTTCGTTCCTCCTTGGGCAGGGAAAGCCAGAGCAGCGTTAGAAAAGATGGCTCTCTTCTGTCAGCTTCAAAGCAACATGTGGAGCTTCTGTTATAACACCTGAGCATATTTTATAATTCTGTGGTCTCCAATTTACGGCCCTAAATATCCTCATTTAACCTGTATTACTGGTATCTCTGTGACAGGAATCTAGCTTAATGTCCCGATTCTGACAAAGATGGGAAGAGCTGATGAGTAGGGGAGTGTCCGATTGTCTCATTCAAATGGACAAGTGATGATAAACCCATAATACTGCTTTGGAGCTGAGTCTGTATTTCATCCCATGGGACCCAAAATGCTTTTGTTTTCCCTGGGATCACAACAGGAACGACCGAACATCCTAGAGGTAAAACTGGGAGTAGCTCAGATACTGACGGCAGCTGATCAACTGCTGAACGGATCATTCCAGCCTCACAGGATTAATTATCTGGCACTGGGAAAAAGCTTCACTCTGTACCTGGTGGAAGCAAAGCCTCACATCCTTTTTAAGCTATAAAAGCCATAATTACTTTTCTTACTGCTCACTGTTGCTTTGTATAAATAGCCCTAAGGTATTTTAAAGAGTCTTTTGTGTGTGGGTAGGTCTGCTTTGCTGGGCAAGAGCGCATACTGCAGGGAGATGCTGTGACTCCATGGCCAGCCCTGGGAGGGTCTCCAAGGAGGCACTGTGGCCCCAGGGGACCACTGTGTCCCTCAGGGCAGCTCATGCTCCTTGGCACAATACCTATGTGTAGGCACAGGTCTGCCAGCACTGGTTATTGGATGCACGTATTGATGTTGCACAGTGTGGGAGAGAGCAGAAATAAGGGGAAACCTCCTTGCAGGTGCCTGTGCTAGTGTGACCGAAACACTGCTCCAAAACTGTGGGGCTCAACCAGACACAACGCGCTTCCTCTTTCTCAACATCTGTATTCCTGTAAGTTGATGTAGAACTGCTCATGCCGGTTGTTTGTAGACCCTCCCTCCTGTCTTGTGACTGACGTGATTAAATCCAGTAAAGAGATGGTTTCTCTATTGCCAGGTTCCTGCAGCGAAAACTTGGGCCATCTGCTTAATGGTCTGTTGCGTTTCTGGTCGCATGGTGCTGCAGTGCTGGCTGGAGCTCTGCTGTTGTGCAACAGTCACGTATGGAAAGCTTTACCCTTTAATATGAAAAAAGGGAAAGACAGATGCAATCTGGGTCTAATATGGTTCTTGTACTTTTTCCTCTCATCTCTCAGGAGCTCTCTTGCTGCTGCCTTTCCTCACCCCACCTGAACACCAGAGCCCCTCTTTTTACTTGATAAAGCAGGCGCAGTCGCTGTCCCCCGAAGTGAGCTCCCTGCCTCGGGGCTGTTACTCAAGATCTCCAGAGGATATAAACCATCTTTCTGTGATGTTTGTGAATCTGAGCCCGTGCATATCGACTCGCCCCATTGCTTGAATGCACCCCACAGGAATAACAGTTTGCAAACTTTTTGCTATCTGTGATTACAGGTTAAAGTAGATCCACAGTGGGTGTCTGGTTAAACCAGCAAACCCCCTTTATTAGAAAACTATGGAAAAAGGATATCAGAGAGATTTAGTGTTTCAAAGAGGATCAGAATCAAATGCCCTGTCTTGCTGGTAGGAGGATGGGAGATTTAGGAGTAGTTAGTAGCTTGAGAAAAAAACAAAGATGAATAATAAAGGCAGGTCCTATTTTTTCTATTAAAAGTTTCTAGGCTACACAGATTTGTTATAAATGATGGCACTAAATAACCAGCCATGCCCAAGCTCCCCTGAAAGGCTCTCTAATATTAGCAGCTGATGCCCCACTGCGCAGGGACACAATTGGGTCTGTTCCTCCAGACAAAACACCTGTCATTGGGAAACATAAAGCTGGCAATTAGCAGAGGAGGCTCTGTGTTGCGCTTTCATCCCAGACAATAAGAAGGGCCTGGAACAGTGAGATTAAGGCTGGCATGTCCGCAAGAGATTGTTGAAACAAACCTCACTGAGACCTGGGGGCATTTAAGAAACAAAACAACAAAATAAAACCCTGGTTAAATCTAACGCTACAAACAAGTCTAGAAAGCAAAAGAGCACTGGAATAGGATCATTGGCCTTAGAAATATAAGCCTGGGGTTGTGGAGGAAAGACTTTCTTCTCAGCTGAGGTGTCTTGTAGTTGTCAGTGGTGTAGTGGTGTATCATAGGAAATTAACACCAAGCGGGGTTCTGCGCACCAAAGCTGCAGTGGGAGTTCTGCCTTGCTTAGCCAGGACTAGGACTAAGCACCAGCATCTGCGGAATAGATTTTTTGCCCAACTAATGCAAGTTCTAAGCCCTGGGCAATACTCCATACTTGGCACTCTGAATGTTTAAAAGTCTCCCAAATTACTAACCCTACAAAGGCCCTGAATGCAATGCAGCAACACAAGCAGTCTCAGCCGCTTCTTGTGACCAGTACTGAAACGGGAAGGAAAGCAGCTGACCGCCTCAGCCATTTTAGAGTGCACTATTAGAATAAACTAAATTGATCAGCAAGTCTCAAACACTTTTTTCTGCTGGTGCAGGAGTTTTTCCAACACGTAGGCATCAGGAAAGCCACAGAGGCAAATTAGGAAAATCTTTTCCTTGCTATCAGTTCCATCTCCCCAGGCATATAACTTAGGATTGCCATATGCCACAAAATAATGTCTGCTGTGGGTCTTCAGTCATAGATCCCAAACTGTACTTTCAGCAGTGCACAAAACAGGGAGAGGAGACACAGATATTCACTGCAGAGCCTTTGCACAGCTTCTTATTTGCAAGCAGTTGAGGTGTGACTCGTGTGCTGAAGGCAGGCCACGTTGCTGCTAACGGGGACATGGTGAGGTGAGGACTGCAGGGTGAATTGTGCATTTTGCTGTGCGCGGAGGTGAGCCAGTACAGACAGGCTCTTGAGACCTACGTGCTTGGGTCACTCTGTCCCCTTGGGGAGGTATTGCTCTTCCTGCCTGTGAACTTGTGCCCCCTCCCCTCAGCTTTCTGAGGGACATATCCCTGACGTACCAGACTCTGGATGTGAAGCTTGTAGCATCAGGAAGTTTGGTCAACCCTGATGTGACAGACTTGAAAGGAGAGGGGGAGAGGAAATTGAGAGAACTAGACAAATAATGGGATTGCCAAACATGCAGGTGTCTGGCCATAAAAGCAAATCAGCGTAGACCTTTAGTGTGCAGAATAAGTACACTTGTTTGGAAACCTGAAGAATTAGCTTGAACACATGTCCTCCTGTCTCTGTCTTGGCAGAGCTGTGAATGTGAAATTGCATCCACGATCCAAAGTCCGAAGAGCAAATTGTGCACTTGATGATTGCTGCTAGCTAGCTTGGCCAGTCAGTGGTTGCTGTGTAGCTACAGACCAGTCTTCTGGGTAATGTGTGCATGGATGTTAGGTGGTGATGCTGTGACTTTGTCCAGAGGAGGAGGAAGAGTTGTCCAGATTTTTCCAGGCACTGCTGCTTCTGATAGCTTGATCCATGTGAGAGTGATAATGTGTGTTAACAGCTTGCTTGGCGTGACAGACATGGGATGTCCTGGACTGACGTCTCCCTGTCAGCTGGAACAGCGGGAAGTTGTGCCATGACCGGATCACTGCAATGCAGTGTTAATTGCTTCCTGAATACTGATGAACCTTCTTTTGGGAGAGCTGACCTGGAGGTCCTGCAGGAGCAGAAGCCAGCAGCCTTTCAGCCAGCTGGAGTTCATGGGACAGCAAGCTCCCATTTCTCTTTACACACGGGAATCTCAGGGGTGTGGGAAGGAAAAGGAGAGGAGCTTTAGCATGGAAGTGTCTGTTCCAGGGATGTGTCAAATATACAGGCTGAGAATACACTCAGAAATCCATTAGTCCTATTCACGTTTCAGTGGTAGACTGTCCATTCTCAGCCTGCCAAGAGATTTTTATTTGTGGAAGTTACAAACTGTCTATTTGCAATGCCCTTACGATGGGGCATCTGGTGGAAGGCTTTGTTGGTGGAACTGGAAAGCAGAAGTGGTTTGGCCCCATAGAAGCAGTCTGGAGTTTTAGTTTCTGCATGTGAGAGACATCCGGGCTCTGTCTGCGTTCCTCAAGGAAATGCCTGAATTAGAGGTAGCAGAAGGCTCAAATTCTTGCCTGTGCACTTACAAACAGCCCAGCTGCCCTTTTTCAGGAGCCAAGAGAGAGGCATAACCACTTCACTCTTCTTTCTGAATAATAAGTAGTTGGATAGTTGAAGATGGTTTATTAGGATGGAGACTCTGTGCTTTCCATTCCTTCCAAACCGTATGACAGAAGTATCCCTTGCAGAAGCAGAGAAACATCCATATGAAGATAAATAAGGGTACCAAGGAAGCTTTGAACTGCAGAAGCAGCGCTGGTATTGGTGTGAGGCACCAGCACCAAACAGCAGCTTGTGAAATTTTCAGATGTGTGAAAATGTAAAATAATTGAGATACGGCAGGCGTGTGACATACTTTCACAGCCCCAGTACTGGGGGGGGAGGGAGGTAAGTCTGCATCTCTTCTACCAATGCCTCCTAAGTCAACACTTGGCAAGCCCTGTCTCAGCTCAGAACCAAAGCTAATTCAAACGAAGTTTGGGTGACATTAAACTCCATGAGGAGGAGCTGGGTCAGAGAGAGGG
Source organism: Pygoscelis adeliae (assembly GCF_000699105.1). NCBI lineage: Eukaryota > Metazoa > Chordata > Aves > Sphenisciformes > Spheniscidae > Pygoscelis > Pygoscelis adeliae. The sequence goes on from NW_008823914.1 coordinate 110,310, forward strand.
TCAGTTTTGTGCAGTAAAAAGCGGGGGAAAAAAATGCTGGAGCAGAATAACATCTACAGCTGGGCAAGGGAAATGTTATTTTGAAGGATAACTCTGCAAGGGATAGGCTTGCAACACGACCTAGTGATCTCTGACACACACAGCGCTTTGTTCCATTTTTCAATGCATCTTGCTTCGACACATGGATTTCTACTCCACTTGGCAAATATTTGATTTATAAAGATTAACATGTTGCTAGCCCATGTGCTGGGAAGCTCTTCCAAGGGTTGTGTGAAAGATGTGCCTTGAGGGTGGCAGATCAAGGTTTACTAACTGGTAAGGATAACACTTCTTAAAATGCATCTGAGCTGATTTTTTAAATTGACTGCATGTAAACAGAATTGCAACCTATTTAAAAATAAGCTAACCCAGAGTGACAGCATCACCCAAACTGCACAACACAATTTGCCCTTTGCTCAGCTGCTTATTAGAGAGATTTACAGGCATTAAAAGTACATTGGGATTTTACCGTCTAACCGTCCCAAGGTCATATGTCTGCTTGCCAAGGTCTTCTTGCACTGGATGGACATCTCTTAAGTCTAAGAACTCTGTTATTTCTAATTTATTTTGAGATGTATGAATGGAGGCTGACTTCAGGAACTGCAGTTGCCTTAAGGAGACAGCTGACTGGCTGGAGTATTTGCTTGGTGGGAATTAGTGCCGATACAATGATGAATTACCAGCACCGGTGACGACGACTCTGCTGCCATGGCAAGGAGCAAACAGATGGCAGTGCTCACGTGTGCAAGTGGCTGCAGGAAATCCTCCGGAGAGCTGAGAGGTCCAAAGGAAGCATCCAGCAGGCCAGGCGCTGGACCCCGCTTTCTGGACTTGCTCCTGTGCTTTTTGGGGCCTTTTAGGTGTGATTTTGCGTGAAAGGACAACGAGGTGCCAATTATTAGCTTCCACTTGCTGGCTGTCGCCTTTCCTTTGAAACGCCAGCAAAGCATTCTTGCCAAGAGTCTCTAGAGCTGTCCTTGATTCCAGCCAAAGCACCAAGTCTTACTTGGAAGTCCAGTGTGTGGTTATGGAAGTTAGTTCACATTTAAATCCAAAGAACTTGTGTAGGTGAGGTTAGAAACTCAGGCAGTATTCAATGAGCACAGGGAACTTTTCTTCACCTCTCTGCATGCGCACAGAGGATGGTTTATTTTTATGGCTATAGAAAAGAGGAGTGATGCTGGAGGCTGTGGGCTGGATTCTGTTTCTAATGCTACCAGAAAACTGCATTTAGTGCTGTTACAAAAGGTGTTTAATTCTGTCTAAGACAAGGGCATAAAGAAAATAGTTTACTATCTGCTGGGGAGCCTAACTCTTATTAAGCCTAATCCAGCCATAAGTTTGAAAAACACTTTGCACTTTTCCTCTGAAGATCTTTGGTGTAAACTCGGGCTCTGCCTCATACCCTTTGCTCCCTCCATCACCGAGGGAGTAGGATCCAGTTCTGGCTAAACCGCAGTCAGTTGCAGAGCCCTCTCCCGGTGCTGCCATGCAGCTTCGCAAGCCTTTGGCGCTCTGTGCCGCACTGTCCGTGAGTGCCAGGCTGTTTCCCAGCTGGTGACTAAGCAGCCCGGAGCAGCTGCCTCCAAGGTCCATTCTTCTGAGAGAGATTTATTGCAGCGAGCAGAGGCGCTGGGATGTGATAATTGTCCTCATTCCCAGACGAAGACCCTGAAGAACAAAAGCCAGTTGCCCGTGAATCCATGGTGTGATTCAAGCATTCACTGGGAGGGGAGGAGTGGGAACTGTGTGCCTGTTGCTGTAGCAAAAGTGAGTGGGCATTAACCAAAAGAGCAGCTCTGTCCTGCAAGGTGGGGAGCGCTGCCGGCCCATGGAGGTGGCCTGGAGCCTCCAGCCTTCGTGTCCTCCCCGGGGCTGTCGCGGGCCCGGGCTTGAGGAAATACCAGAACGCTGAAGCCACTCGGCAAGGAAATCACACCAGGGACGCGCTGGAGGTGCCCTGCAGAGCTCCTGCCGGTTTGACTCTGCCTTTCAGCCCTGCCCCTGCCCCTTGCTCATTGCCGGGTCTTTTTTTGTCCTCCTAGACATCCCCTATAGAGCTGACCTTCTTCACCTGCACTCCTGAGCCTGCAGATATTAGACTCCTGCTCCTGTGAGGATCCCTGGTAACTCCCCCACCGCCTGACTTTTCTGCCCAGACCACGTGCCAGATTTCCTGGGAAGCTTTATCGGGGACTTCCATGGAGAAGTGATTGCCTGGGAGGAAGATCCCCCGCGCTGCTAGCACAGGTTGCGGAGCGGGGAGGATTGTGAGTGCTTTGCTATTAGCCGGGGCGAGGGCGTCGGGAGCGGAGCGCGCTGGGGGAGCCGTCCCGGGCTGGGGGCGCGGGCTGGGGGTGCCCGAGCCCAGCACC
>NW_008823914.1:113319-117727 GCF_000699105.1 Pygoscelis adeliae
TGCTGGAGCTAGCCCCCTTCCCCCGGGCTCCCCAGTACGTTATTAGACCCTTGCTGCCAGCTGGATCACTAGTAACTCCGCCGCTGGCTTATTTTTCTGCCAAGACCATGCTCCAGATTTCCTGCGGTAGCATCCTCAGGGACCTCCATGGAGAAGCGAAGACCTGGGGCTGCAGGCAGAGGTCGAGGAGCGGGAGGCTGGCGGTGCCTCGCTGCTAGCACAGCGCTAGGCTCTGCGGGCAGCTGCCTGTGGCTCCCGTCGCTCACCGATCGGATGAGCGCAGAGCCAAACATACTTCTCCCTGGAGGGCTTGGAGCTGTGTTGTGTGTTTATAAAGTCACTGCTGAACTTTGGAAGACTGTTTGTGAACATATTTAGAGTCTGGGCTTCAGAACTGATCTCCTTAGTCCCTTAGCAGCAAAGTGCTTAAATGTGTGCATTTACTGTGCACGCAGGAGAGTCCCATTGAGAGCAAAGAGATTACTCACGGCTGGCAGTGTCAGTGCCGAGAGACAGCTTTAGGACTTGTTTGCACTGGAGATCACATTGCCAGTTTCCATGTTTGTATCTTTATATACCCTTATCTATGACTTTACTAGATTTTGTACAGCCATGCACTCAGGCTTTCCTTCCACCGGTGCAGAGGTGGTGAGGCGGGTGCTCACCGGCAGAGTCCTGACGTTGGGCAGCTCTCCGGGACGGCTCCGTGGGACTGAGCTGTGTGTTCAGGCACTGTTCATGGACACTGGATTTACTGGTCTGCAGGATCTGTTCTGGTGCTGTATTCCTGCAGGCTTTAAAAGAAATGAGAAAAGCTGCCAGTGATGTGACACTGTTTAACAATGCAATTTATGATGGCTTTTTTAGTTAGTTAATGCAGATAAAAAGGCTTTGCTAACTTGCCTATTAATGTCGCACATCTATATATGTTTTATGATTAATTATTCTGTATCCTGGAAACAAATGTTAAACTGAGACCTTGAGTTCTTTAAGAAGAACTGAGAATTATTTTGATAGGATATGACCCAGGGCAGGTATTTCAGAGAGAGTCGTTTTCTCTTTTTGCATTCAAGACTTTCTGAGGAAAGCAGCCTTGTCTGAGAACTAGCTTTCTGCAGAATGCTTCTGAATCTGCAATGCATCTCTAGTAATATTTTGTTTATTCTAGCAAAGGGTGAAAGCTTTCCAGCTGGTCAGCATGTTTAGGAGAGACTTGAGACCTGATTCATGGTTCTTCAGCTTTCTGGTGAGTTTTACAGTAATTTTTATAATTTGAGTATTTGAGATAATATTAATGCTTTATATGAATGTTACAAAACATCCTCTCCAACAGGTCAGTAGTCTGTCCAGGAGTCTCTTTGCCTTTGCAGCCCTTGCCAAGAATCAGACTTCTAAAGGTTAGTGTTTTTATCAGCACTTCTGTATGTTTTTACAAGCAATATTCAGCACAGAGAAACAATGCATAAAAAGGTGTCCAGTGACGGAAACAAAGGTAAAGAAACTTTTTCTGATACTCAGTTTTGTGCCTGAAATTATATTTGCATAGCTAAGTATTTGCTTCGCTAACTATGAAATTAGTGACTAAAATCAGGTAAGTGCTGCTCAGCTGCTAGTCTTTGTGCCACTGTAACTGCAAACAAAACAGATTATTTTGTGCTTGCAAATTGCATCTGCAAATGCAGAAGCTGGTAGGAGCTGGGAAGCGGGAATAAAATGAGAAAATTGCTTGTACATAATTGCTTTGAACAACCTACCCTGAGGGCAATCCCTGGGCCTACCACAGTGAGCTTTTTCTTTGGTCTGAGCTCGGCATGGTTTTGCGTGTCCCACAGAAGTGTGCCCAGCTCCAGCCCTAGGCCAGTGATTCAGTTTGTGAGCAGACTCGCAGATGTCCCTCATTTTAGGTCCAATATAATCTGGACTTTTCTGTCACACTGTGCCCACTGAACATCCCGAGAGCTGGATACGGAAATGAACTCCTGCCTTCAGCTCCTCCGGGGTGCACCAGGCAGTATTTGTAAATGCTTGGGGATGCTGCAAGAGACTGACCCTGTAGTGTATGTGGCACGAAAGTGAGTTGGAGAGGCTTTCTGTTTCTCCACATTGTGTGTGTCTTTCTCCAGGTTTTGCTCCTGTCACGATTGAGACCTCAAGACACATGTACGAATATGTGGCCACTGCTTTGGACTGGTGGCATGCAGACAGATACTGTGAACAACGCTTTGCTCAGTTGCTTTTTGAACCCCAAGACAGTGACCAAGCTTCCTTTAGCAAACTGCTGCAGTCCCACCACATCAGAGGTTCTGTCTGGCTAAATGAAAGGGATGGTGTCCTCCACAAACCAAAATGGAGACGTGAGTATAAGTGGGCTTGGACTCTTTGGAGACATGTTCACTGCTGGATATTTTTCATTCTGAAAAATTAATCTGACTGGAAAATTTGCCACTCGTCACTGTGGTAACTATTGTCACTGTGGTAACACCTAGGACTTCTAGTCACAAGCTGGAACTGGCAGCATGAACAACAGTAATCCCAGCACATCAGCTGGTCACTGACAAGATTTTTTAATGCATAGCAACAGAAGGGAGTTGCAAAGGGGCTCCTCTGCTCTGTCCTCCTGTACCATCTCCCTGTAAAGCAGGTCTGGCTTTGCTCAGCCTCGCCATTTGTGACCTGTGGGTCCTGCAGAGCAATGATGTTAGAGACAGGACCAGGAGAACGGGCGTTCCCCAGCAGCAAGGCACCACATGGCAGGTGCCTCAAAGGTCTTATTTGACTATGCTCTTGGTTGCTATAGCATGGGATGCTTGGGAACATGCTGTTCCTTCCATATTCATTGTTTGCAATCCTATTTGCTAGAAAACTAAGTTTCTGGAAATTACACTTGCTGAAATGATGCAATTTCAGCTTGCCTGCCTTCCTCATCCCCTCCAGGCATGGGGGAAGCAGAAGCCTTGCTGCATGCTTACAGGATGTCCTTGTCTGCAGGGTCCGTGAGTTCTTAGCTTGAGTAGGAGGCAAATGAAAATGATGGTTTCATCCCAGTGGAAGATGAGCAGGCCTTGGCCCATGCTTCTTCCTTTATGCTGGCTGAAATTTCTCCTTCTAGGGGACCACATTGTACCAGTCCTGGTATTCAGAGACAAAACAGACACAAAATACGTGAAGGTGCTCTCTGACTTCCCAGCACTGCCTGCTGTCACAGCCTGCGCCCACCTCCAGTGGGACACCAGAACCCAGGAGATTGCTACCATCTTCTCCTATGCTGTGCCGACTTTTTTTAACGAGTTCCAGCTCCGTGGCTTTGTCGACGAGGAAGGCTTTGTTCGATTTGCTCTCATAGTCCATGGGCACCATTCCCCATACCTGCCTGTGTTCCGTGCTGATGGACAGTGGCATCACTTCTGCGTGACCTGGCAGCAGGAAAATGGGACCTGGTCCATCTACGCTGATGGTAAAAGGAGGGCATCTGCCAGCGGTTTGTGTGCTGCGGGGCTGTCTGCCCCTCAGGCCATCTACAGCCAGGGGACTTTCATAATTGGGCAGGATCAAGATTCCCTGGGGGGCACCTTCACGGAAAAAGAGTCCTTCAGTGGGAACATCACTGACTTGCACATCTGGCAGAAAGTCCTCGGCGCGGAGCAGATTGAGAAAGTTCGGTCATGCTGGGTGGTAGAGCAAGACCTTGTGTTTGGGTGGAGCTCAAACGCTTTGGAGGTTGAAAGCACCGTTCAGGAAGTGACCGCACAGTTTCTTTGCCCAGGTAAGTCTCATTCCCCTCGCTGCTTCAGCTCCCTTCTGCAGTGGGGGGTCAGCACGCAAGGGTGGTCCAAGAAGCAAGTCCCATCCTTAGAGAGGGAATTTGGTGCAGTTTGTGGAATGATGCACAAGCACAGTCAGAGCTGGGCTGGGCGGCTTCCAAATTGTACTTAAAGGCACAGTCATCACGAAACCCTTGGTCATTGAAGGCCCCTGCAATGACCCTAGCAAAGAGAGCTGTTCAGATGTCCTGGGCTAATTACAGGCTTTCTCTTCTACTGAGAGAAATGGCTTACTTGTCAGTGATGCTGTTTCCTGGGGTTTGCACACCCGGTGCTTCGATGCTCTGCTGGCAGGAGGGATCTGTCTCTCAGCCAGCCCAGCGTGACATTACTGATAAATCATGAACTCGGGACCTGGCACTGCCACCTCCTCTGAGTTCCTTCTGGAGCGTATTTACCAGGCACATCGGAAACAGTTTCTGAGCCCAGTCCCTGCTCTGGCTCAGCCGTGGGGCTGCTTAAGGAGCAGTTTGCAGCTTTTGTCTTCAACAGGGTTTGTGGGTTGCTTGCAGGAGACGTGATACCTTCTTGGGGATGGCATGTCTCTGGGGAATGTGGGCCTTCTGTTTGTGTGTGTTTCCACAGTG
>NW_008823914.1:117737-133462 GCF_000699105.1 Pygoscelis adeliae
CCGAGTTTTTGAAGTTGGCAGCAGTGGATTCAGTTATGCGTCTTGTTTGCAGTCTTTGCCTTTTATCTGTCGCTACAGAAAGGGTACAACATTTGTTATTTATTTATTCATTACTTCCACGGAGGTCCTAGCTAGAATGATGGCCAGTGGTGGGGAGGCCTAGTGTCTGCTCTGAAGATATAGTATGCAAAACCTGCTGTAGCTGTGACTTTGCTTTACTTGCATGCACTCTGACAGGTTATTTTGCTATTCTCCAGTTAAGCAGTGCTTGTACACATTACATGGCTTCTGGATGCAATGCTGTAGAGTGCTTCCCAATCCAGGCATCTCCAGACTCGTTGGCCAGGGGGACATGGGGAGGAGGCAGAAAATAAGTGTTAGCCTGTTCCTCCAGATGGGATCTTGTACTAGAAATAAAATACGGCTGTGAAGTCTCCTTGTCCTGACTGTTCTACAAACTTACCCAGCATCTGAGGACCATTCCCCAGGCTTTGAACATGGCATGTGCTAACCATGCTCCTAGACACCACAGCAATGGTTATGCTTTTCTTTTATTCTCAGATGCATACTGGCAACTGAAAAAAGCTCAGCTGGAATCCAGCCATTCACTTATCAGCCGTGTGAATATGCTTGCAGAGAGGACTGTGGTGAGTCCTGCAGCCCCAGCAGTGGCAGCTGACACCAGGAGCAGGCAGGAGCTGTTGGGGTGGTCTTGCTGGCACCTGCTGTGTTTGAGGTCACTTTGGCAGAAGTTATGCCTATGGCCTCTTCAGAGCTGCTGTCGGAGAGTGTGACCAATACAGCTGTAACTCATGCTGTGATCAAACAAGCAAAGTGTGGCCTCATGTTGACTCCTCTCACTGAGGCTGAGGGGCTGGACAAGAGAGTTCAAAATGTCGAGGCAGATCTCCTTCCCCTAAGATATGTCTGGTTGGCCTTGCAGATGTTCTCACACCAGCGAGGGCATGCAGGGCATTGCCAAGGCATAGCTGATGATCAGGCAGAATCAGGGCTGTGCACTGAACTAAAACATCTTTTCCATAGCAGATTCCTGAGAACATCTTCACAAGTGATGTCCAAGACATGAACCTCTCTGTTGCTCTTGGTGCTCTTGATGTCTTGGCAACTGTTCTGAGGAAAAGAGAGACACCCGTGCTGGAGTCGTCTGACCTCCTTGCGGTGCTTCAATTACTAAAGCAAGTTTCTGATGTGGAAGTCCAGGAGGGAGAGGAGCTGGAGATGTTGGAGCCGTTGGGCCAGTATTACGTGGAAGTGACCGAGTTAATCTTGGGAGAGCAGAATATTGAAACGTGGTCATCAGTCAGCCAGGTAATGGTGTCACTAGCAGTCTGGCTGCTGTGTGCCACATCTGTTCATCTTGTGTGTGCAGCTCCTCGGCCTGCTGTATGACCACAGGCTGAGGACCTGTCCTTGCATGGTCACATGTAGCTTTTCTGGCCGTATTCAGAAGCATGGGCATGGAGCGTCTTTGCTAGCTCAGATAAGGACCAGCTGCCTTCCTGTTGCCTCATTTGTTGGAGGTGCAAACAAGTTCTTCTGCAAACAAGCGCAGTCAAGTGGTGCCTTCCTTGCAAACCCCTCCAGTGGTTGTCTCAGCTCTCTTCAGGCTTCTCCACTTTGTCAGCCTGGATTTACAGGATTACACACAATATGCAGATTCCCGGTGCTTTGTAGATTCCTTGCTCCCACACCCTGCTGTCTCTGGCAGGGCAATGCCCTTCGCTTTATAGTTTGTTATATTTTCTGTGGGTGGGCTGCCAAGGAGCTATCTGTCATCAGCCCCCACGCTGTTCAAAACACCGTCAGGCTTTGTGTGAGGGATTTCCATCATCCCACCCCCATCAAGATTTTCTCCTTTGGCTTCTTCCCTTCTCATGCGGGTCTTTTGTGTCTGTTGTATGGTCTGCACTCTCCACCTGTCTCTGGGAAATGTATGACAGCGTCTGGCCTGGCCAGTGCTCCAGGAAGCAAGCCAGGGACCTCCAGAGACTAAAGGATGATGAATAGTTCAAGTTTACCTCATCGCTTAGAGTTGCTTAGGTCTCCGTGGCCACAATTACTCACAACTTCTCGATAGTGGCATAAAACCAGCTCTGGCCCAGTTTAGCTGGTGCAGAAGATGTATCTGCTGAGGGAGAAAGGGTTTGAGTTTGTGTACTACAGGGGTGGCACTTGTGCTGCCCGACACATGCAGGACCTTGAGCAGCGGGGCCAGTCACCTGCTAACCTTCTGGCAGTGAAGTTTATTTCTGGGTGAAACCTCTTCCAGGAAGAGAGGATGGTTGTTCTACACCTTTGCAAAAAATCAGGAGTCAGGTCTAAAAAGTAAGTAATTTCTTTACAGAAGCTTATTTAGTTATTTATTTCCATGCTGGTTTAATGGCTTTTTATAAAGACCAGCAAGTTTCCCTCATTGCCAGTCTTGTCTCCATTGCTGAAGGAACTGAGAACATCCTTTACTGAACAAATCAAAGAAAAGCAAAGCAAAAGCCTTGAGTCCCAACTTCGCTTTTTCTGCCAAGGACCAAGCATTTAAGAAAACTCTTGTGAGCTGTGGGAAGTGTGAACTGGTGATGCAGGTGCTGATTTCCATTGCTCTCTCTGTGTTTGCAGGTTATCAGAGGGCCCATGGCTATTGTTAAGCTCTGCAACAGAATGGTGTCACACTTAGCCCCACTGCTGACTGCAGGGAGGACGAAGGTCACCATCCAGCACAGGAGTGTCGGTGAGTGGCACTGGCAGAGCTCGGGGAGGGCATCTCACCGGGACCCAGCTCAGTCATCCCGTCTGGTTTCCAGTCCAAGTCCACTCCTGGCACCTCTCCTCCTGTGGCTCATCTCTTGCTAACCCTGTGGCTTTCTCCCCATTTCCTTCGTGCGGAAGTGTCACAGTGTGAAAGGCTCCTCTCACACTGTCAGTTGTAAGAGGATTGTAAGAAACACTTGGGCACAGGAGACAAACTGAGCCCAGATACACATGGTTTGCACTGAAAGGGATCTGTCTGCTGCTGCTGTGAGTCTTGGCTGGGGTTATAACGTCCTTGTGGTACTTTGCTGTAGCAGTAGCTCTGGAGGAAGGCTGAACCCTGGTTCTGTAACTGATTTTACCCGTGCCACAGGGATGGAGGTCAGGAAGCTGGAACTAAGCAGGCAGGAACTGGGCAGGCAGGAGCTGAGCAGTGAGGTGTACCTGGTCCAGAGCCCTGAGAAAGGCAGGCACGACCTCATTGAAGTTCCTGCAGAAGAAGTGCAAAGACTGAAAGCCAGAGGTAGGTTATGACGCCTGTGCTTCCCTGGGTCTCCCCATGGCACTTCTGCAGCATCTTCCTTAATGGCAGGAACTCGTTACCCTGCACACATGCAGTCTGGAGAAGTGTGGGGAGGAGATGCCCTTGGTGAAAGGGAGATGGGCTGTGGGGGAGAGATTATCTACAGCCTCTCTACAGACACAGCTTGGAGCTGTGGGTGCCCTGGACCCCCAGTATCACACCCCCAGATTAAGGCAGCGGTGCTGAAGCATGGGCTGCTCAGAGCTACCCTGTGTGCTTGCACCCGTCCTGCCATGCTCTATCCCTCCAGGTCTTCACAGGGTCACGGTGAAAAACATGTGGTTCGGCTACGGCTCCCTGCAGCGCTGCCTGTCCGGCGCTGGCAGCAGTGCTGTCTTCCAGGATGTGGCTGCCTCAGATGGAGGACAGAAGTGAGTGAAACAGAAACCCCCCTGCACCCCAGGGCTGCCCCCTTAGCACCACAGGAGAATTCATTTCCAAGTCTGTGTTGAATCTCTCAGTGCCTCTATTTTGGGGTCACCTCCACCCTGCTCCATCCCATCCCGTTTGTCCTTGTCCCTGCTTTCTCCAATGTGTGTGTGGTGACCGGACAACGGAAGGGGCTCCGGAGTCAGTGCTTTGTGGAGGCAGAGGCCCTTGGCACACCTCAGCCTGGGCTGTGCGATGGGGCTGCCTGTGTGCCGTGATGCACCGCAGTGTGTCTTCTGCGTGCCTCTGGTTCCCCTGAGGCTGTCTGCTCTGCTGGGGTGGGTTAGGGACAGAGCCTGTGGGGCTGCTGCAAGGTCTGCTCCGGCTGGGGCAGAAGCTGCTGGAGCCAGGGTGCCTCTGCAGATGGTGGCTCCCAGAGAGGGGCAGGAGGCAGAGCCCTGCAGCTCTCCGGGGAGCGCTCTGAACACTAGGTGGGGATGGCAGCCCGCACATCCCACCGCACACAACGCTCCTTCACTGGACCTTTGGCTCCACCATTGCGCTGCTCAGCTGCCAGCCACTTAGGATGCTCCAGTGCCTCATCTGTACGGTCACCTGCAGTTACGGGGCGAGTGGTGGTGGTTTCTGCTTGCCAGGTAACCCGAGGTACTTTCTGCCCTGTGCCCAGGCCCTTTGCTGGTGGCACTGAAGCACTCCAGAAGTGGCTCCGGATCTCTCCAGCTGTCTTGTATAATGTGAGATCCTGTTTTCTGAGCTTGTCTTGTGGTTCCTGTGCCGGTGAACGGCATGCTTTCCCTGACAGGTACCTGAGCACCACGGTGGGCACTGCTGTGATCTCATCCGCTCTGCTCAGCGACTACCAGGAGATTAGCACGTCTGTGCGCTACCGCCTGCAGCACCGCGTCCAGGTACCCTGAGGAGGGGCTGTGCTTCCCAGCCGCCTCCCCACCAGCAGCATCGCGCAGCCTGACCCAGCAGGCTGTGCCCAGCCTTGGCTCAAGGCCACCAGAGCTCTTGGACTTAGGGGTGTCCCATGCCCAGGTCTCTCACCTTGACTCCTGTTTCCCTGGGGAGGTGTTTGTCCTGTGCTGAACAGACCTTGTTGCAGCCTAGTGAGTGAACTGCATCGGGCTGCATACAGTATGTGCATGGCTGTGTAATCTCTTCTTCTCCGTCTCTGCCTGCAGGACCTGCCCAATAAGCCGGTGGGGCCCATCTGTGCCTTCTGGAACTTCAGCCTCAGGTGCCTTGTTTCAGTTCGGGTCCCCAGATTTATGAGCTTTTTTTTCCACTGGAAAACCGAACATAACAATATAAATGTAATGGTAAGAGTAGGGATCTGTAATTCTTTGCCTGCTTTGCATGCTGGCATCCTCTATCTGCTGGAGTAGAGCGCTCTCCTGGGAAGATTTCCTTTGGAAAAGTCACTCACAAGCAAGTGACCTTTAATGAGGTATATACAACTAAAATGGAAAGCCCTAGTTAATTATGATTGTTGCCTGCAACAAAGAAGTCCAAGATATATAGCCCAACAGACATGCAGGACTCCCAGCCTCATAAATACTGCTTGCCATTGAGATGTGTTTTTGGGGAATGTCACTGCAGTGAGAGCACTGAGACTGTGATATATTATGGATTGGTAATTAAGTCATTCAAGTGCAAAAAACTCCGTAGGGTCCCTGTTTTGTAACAGGTATGGATCAGTTTGGGGAAGGTGGGAAGAGGGTGTTTTTGGAAGCAGACGGTTGCTGCACAAACAGTTCCACCAACCCTGCTCTGAATTTGATCTTCCCTTGGTACTGGGGCAGGCTCAGAGGGGCAGTGCTGCCAGTGAGGTCAGAGCTGATGCGGTGCAGCCTTGGTCCCTGCACAGAGAATTCAGATCTGGAGCTTTGCTGGCTGCCCGGGCAGCAGAGAGCAGCTGGCTGGCTGGAGACAGGCTGGCTTGTCCTGGAAATCAAGAGCCTGGTGGAACTGCACCGGGTACATGGCAGGCCAGGCTGATGCAGAGGGTTAGACGTGTCTGGTCCAGTGATGCTCTTGGTGAATGTGCTGTAAAAGGAGCTCTTCCCAGAGCCGTGCAATTACTGAGTTCTGTTTAAAGCAGTGAAGGCTGAACTGTGCTTTTTAATACACACATTGACACTAGACCTGTTTTCTTGTGCGTGCCTGACGGGTAAGGGAAATCTGCTGAGACACAGGATGAGCCAAAGGGAAGTCCATATGGAGACCTGTCTCTGATATCCTTTTCCTCATTTCAACTCTGCTTCTTCTGGGAGAATGAAATTCCCTTAGCGCCTTGGCTTTCTGTTGAAGTGGATGGTAATTTCCATGTGTTTTCTCTGTTTTTTGCTGCATGTTAGCCCAGATGCTGGTGGGATGTGGTCCACAGCCGGCTGCTCTGTGGTAACATCTCTCCCAGACTCCACTGCCTGTTTTTGCAACCACACCACGAATTTTGCTGTGCTGCTGCAGGTGTACGAGATGCAGGTAAGCGAGGAGCCTTTCTCTGCTGGTCTGTGGAGTGGATGCCAGACCAGCGAGCAGTCTGTGGTTAATCTGTGGGGTTTTTGTGTCTTCTGTTATTTCATGGTTGGAGCAGAGGACCACCAAGGAGGAGCTCACACTGCAGACCTTGACTTTTATTGGATGTGGAGTTTCCTTCTGTGCCTTGATAGTTACCTTCATTTTATTCTTGGCAGTTGGGTAAGAAAAGTCCAGACACTTGTAGCCTTCTCTGTATTAAAATTTTGCTTGCTATTTTGCTTCAGAACAAGTATACAAACAAGGTATCCTTTGTCAGTGCGGGGCGATGCAGGTATGCGGGGCGAGGCTGGGGAGCTGCACTGGTGGTCGGCAGCAGAGGGGAGGGAGGGGAGCGGTTGTTGTTGGCTAGGGAGGGGGTGCAGAGCTGGTTGTTTCTGTGGAAATGCTTATATGAGCTGTGCACACACCTGAGTGCTCGTGGAAAGATTTTTATCAATGACAATGTTTACCATAAAAGCTGCTCTGCTAGAGTTAATTTTTATAAAATAAATGGAGCAAAGACTATTTCTTCAATTGTAAACCCTTCTGTGTCACTTGGCAAGCACAGAGACCTGCCTTGTGAGCACGGCAGTGGCTCCCTCCACCTCCTCCTCGCAGCTGTACCTGAGCGCATCCGCAGCACCAAGTGCTTGCACAGCAGGGCAGTCCCTTGCCTCTTTGGACTGTCATCTTTGCAGCAAGTAGCAGGTCACCCAGGCAGGTCTGCACAGCCCAGCAAGGACTAGTGAGAACATGTGCACCCTTTCATTTGACTGCAGCTGAGGGTTTCCTCTCTCCTTCCTCAGTGTCCCCAAGAGTGAACGAACAACTGTGCACAAGAACCTGATCTTTGCATTAGCTGCAGCAGAAGCTCTGCTCATGTTCAGTGAATTGGCCAAGACCAACCAGGTAAGCTCTCTAGAAAGTGTCCTGTTTGGCCAGCAGCACCAGGCCTGCTCAAACATTATTGTCAGAACAAACAGAATAGAACTGTAATCACTTTTATTAATGTTTCGTTAATTAACTGTAATTTGCTCTAGGAAAGAGTTGTGTCTCTGTGTCTGGAGATACGGATATATACATCGTGCAATCCCTTGGGAAAATTCACCTCTTTCTTCTGACAGTTTGTTTCTGAAAAAATCCTTGAGGAAATTTAAGTAGTTATAAACCAGCAACATACAGTTCTGTCCCTTTCTGTGTCCTCTTCCACATCCCGGGGCTGGATCAAGTAGCTCTGAGATGAGAGACCTGCAAAGAAAGTCCAAGAACTGCAGGAAAAGATGCTATCAGTTCCTTCTTCTGTGGTTTGAGGTGGTCGCACAGATGAAATGAGTGTGAGCTGCAGCAGTTGGACTATTCATGTGTTGCAATTTTAAGAACTCTTCCTGGTGCTTGTGGATGTTTAAAGACATTTCTGCACATTCTGCAGCGTAATTTGCAGGTTTCTCTCTTCTTCCTGACCACACACACTCAGAAGCTCCCAGAGGACTCCCTCGTGAAATGGCGTGTGATTTCTCTTCTCTCCAGGTGGTGTGTTTCACGGTCACTGCCTTCCTTCATCTCTTCTTCATGGCAGCCTTTTCATGGATGCTGGTAGAGGGGCTTCTCCTGTGGAGCAAAGTGGTAGCAGTCAACATGAGTGAAGACAGGAGAATGAAGTTCTACTATGTGACAGGCTGGGGTATCTACAGACTCCTCTGTGTTGGGTGCTCAGAAAAATCTGTTATTTTTTTGTCTAGCAAAAGTTTCAATAGGAGAGATTCCTGAACGTTTGGTTTGATTCAATATGAGAGCCAGGTACCACTGTTCTGCCAAGGCTTTCTTACCTTTATGTGTCAGATTGGCCAGTCTTAGAATATAAGTTAAAAAGCATTTCTGTTATTTTTCTAAATCCAAGAGTTCAATACAAAAAAATGGAGGAGGAAGTTTATGGTAAGTTCTTGTTCTTGGAGAGCATTTCTGCTGTCTGATAGTAATTAAAATTTAAATATGTTCCTGACTAAGCACTCTTTATTCTGTGTGAGCCCTTTAGGGACAGAATTTATTTGAATAAGCAGAGTTTCATATCAAAGAGGAGCCTCTTCAGGTCAGTGCTCCTTGCAAAACACACATCTAGTTGGACATTGGGCAACCGGTTCAAATATTTTGGATTGTTTTATGTCTTTGATTGTCCATTTTGTTAAAAAAGCAATCTGAGGAGTAAATTGCTTTGATCAGAACTCAGGACTTGGAATGCTTTATACCTAGGAGAATGATGCTGACAGCGTATAAATCTGGTCTTGCAGAGCCGGGACAGATTTCAGCTGCAGTAAATTGATGTTGCTCATGGGGTTTCTGAGGCTAAGCTGGCTCACGCTGGAGCGTGTCTGGTCAGGGGGGTTTTGAAGCAATTGTCTAGAGCACAGCTGACCCGAATGGGTCATCTCTGCTTTTCCTGGGGTTTAATCTGCGCTTTTTTTCTGCAGGCCTTCCAGTCGTTATTGTGGGTGTGACCCTTGCAACTTCCTTTAACAAGTATGTGGCAGACAACCATTGCTGGCTGAACGTTCAGACCAACGTCATCTGGGCCTTTGTTGGGCCTGTTCTCTTCATCCTGGCCGTAAGTGCCAAAGTCTGCCGGGAAGGTGTGATTCCTTCGTGTCTGGTTTTAGGAAAGCATTGCAGAGTCAGGGGTGTCAGCACTGCTCTAGCTAAGGTGCTTGCTCGCAGGGCTCATAGTGCCTGCTGCTTTTATAGGACAATTTTTGTTATGCTTTATATGTACTTTCACAAGACAAATAAGACTCTTTAACCAAAGCAGCTTTTTGATAGAAAAAAGTGCTTTAAGAAAATTTTGCTGACCAGTTCTTGTATTGGCTGTTAAATTAGGAATGTAGATAAATGTGACATTGCCTTAACTAAAGGTCTGATTTTAATATGGGAACATCTACGTCCTTGAAGTAGTATCAGTATCATTATACAACAACATAGCAGCAGAAAAAGGTGCAATGTTTAAGGGGTCCAAAGTAGACACTAAAAAGGGAAGACATTCTGTAGGAGAAGTTTTGAGGTAAGTTTTATAGATTTCATGCTTGTGTGGATAGCTCTACGAAGTATTTTACTCACTGCTTTCTCAGGAGTGATACATTCCTCCCCAAGTTCTGACACTTAGTTATTGAGTCTCCAGCAGAAAAGGCTCACCCCACTGGAGCTGAGATTATAGAAGGTTGCTGGGTCCAATGGCTCTTCTCTGACAGGTGAACACCTTCGTGCTGTTCCGGGTGGTGATGGTGACTGTGTCCAGTGCTCGCAGGAGATCAAAGATGCTGACCCCCAACAGCAGCCTGGAGAACCAGATTGGAATACAGATATGGTGAGCAGGGAAGGGGCTGGTTTTCCCAGCCGTGGCTGCTCTGGATAGGAAATGGTGGAATTCTGTTAAGCTGAGAGTCTTTGCCTTGGCGAAGTGAAAGACCATGAGTTGGGGTAGTCAGGGCAGAAACGATTTTCTCCTCCAGGGTAACTGTGCATCACCCAAAGGTAGTCTGTCTGCTCTAATGTCTATGCCACTGAGAAGCCCAGCCAGCAGTTTCAGCCTGGGGAACCCGGTGCTGGACTCCATCTGTACTCGCATTCCGAAATCTCGACACTTTGGGACAGGAGACTCTTGGCAGTGCCTGCTGAAATCAAAGCTACCCTGGGCCTGTTGGCATCACCAGGAGCAGCACTTTGGGTCTGGGAATGGCTTGTGTCTCCATCGCCTACAGTGGTGTTAGCGTGTGTGGGAACGCGGGTGACACTGCCGAACCCACTGCCGAGCTGTCTGCCCCTTCGCTATCATTAGCCCACCGTGCTGCTAAGCAGCTTGCTGGCAGGCATGCAGACGTCCTGTAAAACATCACCGCAGGGAAGTGAGGTAGCAGCTTGGGGTGTTTCAAGGAACCCAGGGACCCAACTGGGTGCCCAGTTTCCATGGAATTTTATAGAGCTCTGAGCCGCAGTAGCAGCTCCTCTCCGCTTCGCAGAACATTGCAGTTTGAAGGGGTCATAACTGAATTTGTCTCACACCTATCCCATGCTTAGCACTTGTGTGTGCCCCTCAGCAGGATGCCAGCTGTAGAGAGTGCAGGGGTTTTGGCTATTTATCATTATAAAAAGCATTTTCTATATGAGTTTGGGACTTGGTGGATTGAAAATAACGCTGGTGGGGATTACATATATGGGGAAAGAGGCGGTGTGGACTTCTGTAATCAGTCAATATAGAGAGACCTCTAAAAAATTGCTGCTTGAGTCATTACTTTATCATCCTCTGTGAATCTTTATTGTTGTTAGCTGGCGCCGGATACCCCTGCTAGACACGCATTGTTCCCCTGTATCATAAATAAATTTTCCCAAATTTACAGAAGCACAAAGATAGGGCATTGCTGGAGGGCAGGGTGACATCCATATGCTAATAAAACAAATACAGAAGCCCTCCTTGTAGCAGCAACTGGGGGGAAAATAGCTGTTTTCTCATGGCTGATGACGTCAAAGAGCTCCCTTCTTGCTAACTCTCAGTGGTAAATAAAGGGCAGGGCTGGCACACTGGGGGCTGGGAGGTGAAATATTTGGGTTTTCCCCTCTTAACTAATTTTGTTTGCAAAGGAATTTGTTCCATAGCTACCATCTTGGGTGCCTCTTGGTGGACACATCATCTGAAAGGCACTTGCTGGGGGAGGAGAGCTGTCTCCAGCACGGAGACAAGGGAAGTTTCTTCTAAACTGCAAGATACAGGCCAGGGTGCTCCTGAATCTGTGGAGCTCTTTCAGGGCAGATCCACTCAGTGCTCTGTAACCTAGTGCAGATGCCCCAGGCAGATCATGGCGAGACCCTGGGCAGGGTTTGCAGAGCCAGGAAGGACACTTGGCAGGCTGGGGGACTTTGCCAGGACACCCTGGGCTCGGGGACGTGGGGCATGACAGAGACCCCCATGGAGAGCTGGTGGCTGGGAGGTGGGTGCCAGTACACAGTGTTTCAGCTTTGAAATGCGCCGAGGTAACCCTGAGCTCTCCTTCCTGACAGGGCCACAGCCAAGCCCATCCTGGTGCTGCTGCCTGTGCTGGGGCTGACCTGGGTGTGTGGGGTCCTTGTCCACCTCAGCATCATTTGGGCCTATGTCTTCATCGTGCTGAACTCCCTCCAGGTGAGTCCTGTACCAGATGGATCCTCACATCACAGCCAAGCAGGTATCTGCAGTTTCTTGTGCTTCAGTGTACTCTGCCTCTCCTAATAGTTGGGGACCTTCGTCAGCTCTGAAGCCCAGCCCAGCTTTCCCAAGCCACTGTGCTGTTTTGTCTGAGGAAACTAAGTTCATGCTCCCAAGATAGGAAATGCAGCTCTGGAGACCTTATTCATCTCACGGCCCTTCAGCACCAGTCTCTGGGGTGTCCTACTGGTGCCACAGCTTTCCAGTTCAAATCCTGTTTCTCATGTTAGATTTCCTGGCATTAGCATGGTTTCAAAATGACACTTACAAACTGACATGCTTGTAGGGAACTTCATTAAAGTTTTGATTTGGTCATTTAATGGATAATTAAAATGTTAACTGTCCAGTTTAATGGGGCAGACATCCCACCTGCTATTTGCATCAGTGAAATGAGCCTCATTCCTACAGGGTAGGGATGGGCCGCGTGTGCCAGCATCACTGTTAGAACAGGGCTGTTCGTGGAGAGTGTCTCGAAGGTCACATCCAGCCATAGTGTGTTTGATTGCTGCTTAGATGGTGTGTGTTCTAGGATGAGTGTTTTCCATCTGGTTCATGTCCAGACATACTTAGAGGTTGTGGCCCAAGAACTGTACAGGCAGAACCACCTTCCCTTTGCCTGGAGGTCAGCTTTATTTCAGGGAGACAAGAAGAATTAAGAATCAAGGACTGAAAATCTTTACCCTTAAAATCCGTATTGTCTGCAGCCATGCAGCTGCTCCCCAGGGATGCTCCCAGTGCCCCGTGAGAGCTGCACTGCAATCTGATGGGATGCAGGAGTGTTAGGTGGAACAGATTGCGATGTGGGCTGGTGATCAGAGCTTTGCACGGGGAGGCTGGAAGCGTGTGTGCTGTTTCTAGGTCTGGCTTGCAAGACCTTGGGTGAGTCATGTCATCTCCTTCAGCCTCTTCATTCCTCTTTAGGTAGCATCATCTGGCTATCTTTTTAAGCCTATTTGCTTGTCTTGGAGTCTTCCAGGGCCATGGCTGTGACTACCATACTTCAGAGTCATGTTGTTAATATGTTAGTATTAATAGGGATCTCTATAGAGCCAAAAGTAACCCTGGTGTGTAAAGGTAAAGCAATACTTAATATTTGCTTCTAAGTTTACTGATTTCATCAAAAGAGTTTAAAACTTTAACCAGCCTGTATGTGGTTAAGAGAGCAAAGCAAATTGTATTAGTCACAGCAGCCAGGAGCGCTCAGTTCTGCACTGAGCTAGGACTGTTCCCAGGACCTCGGGATATCTAAAACTCAGGAACACATGGTGACAAAAAGTCCCAGAACATGTGCTTGCCACCTGCGATTCAAAGCATCAGCCCCCTTGTTGGCAGAAGCTTTCCAAACCTCGAGAGAAAGCAGCTATAGATGGAGCTAGAGAAGCACTGAACACCACTGCTCCTGACGTGCAGGAGAGAATGGTCGCAAGGCGGACGGTGGAGCTCTCTGCAGACAGGCAGTTACTGACAGCAGGGAGCCAGCCGGGGGGAACAGGCACGGACTCAGTCCAACCCCTGGGGCTAAGACTATGCCAGCACAAATAGCACCTGGGGGTACCCACACAGTCAGTCCTGGCCCTTTGCACTGGATATTCACAGACATATTTTTCAGAGTCCCTTGCCCAGTGCTTGAGGACAAATCCTACTCCAGGGGATCCCAGTCAAGAGAGCAACTGGGTGCTACCCTCCAAACCATCAGGATCAAAAGAGTTCTCCACCCCCATCTCCCTTTTTTCTTTGGATTCAGTAGAAATTGGCTCCTGCTGTAGCTTTCACTTATGGAGCAGCAGAGTTCGCAGTGCTTCCCTCTGGCATACTTGGCCCGTTTCAGTGTAGCATTGGCCCAGCTCTCCAAGGGTGAAATGCAGGCGTTATCACCACGTGCACAAGATGGGTGGTTGCTCCAAGGCATGTTCTGCCTGTGGCTGGCGCTGGTCCAGCAGCCGAGTGCTGCTCACGCACATCCGTCGGCTCTCAGATGGGGATGTTCCAAGGCCAGACAAGGGCCGCCTCTCCGCATCTCCGCTATTAAGTATATCAGAAGGGTAGCAGGAGGCCTGTCCTAACCGTAATTAAATATAGCATCAGTTCTCCTTTCCTCCTCATGCTGTGCTTAGGTTATTGAGCAGAAGAGAACTCCAGGCTCAGGGCTGTGAAGGGATGAGGTGAGCAGAGCTGAGAACAGCACCAGCATCTTTTCATTCACAGGAAAAAAAACATTTCTCAGCTTGGGTGAGCTCCGTCAAGACCAGTAGAGAGGCAGATCGGAGCACAGCATCCCAGCACCATCCTGGCAGTCTTCCTCTGCCTTGCTTCAGTGTTTGTGCTGTAAAAACATAAGCACGTGTATCACACCAGAGTGGTCCTGCTGAGGACCTCAAGCTTGGTTAGCCTTCAGGAGAGCTGCTTTCCAGTAGCACTCAGGGCTGCTCTTCCCTCTGCAACCCAGCACTGGCAGGGGAAATGCCATGACAAATTCCCTGGTTCAGTGACTGCTAGTACCCCTTGATTGTGGCCTGACAACGTCAGGGCCCAGACTACATCCTCCAGGGCTCACTCAGCCTTTTATTCATCACTGATGCCAGCAGAGGGGCTGTGGGGTGCTGGCTGTGGTAACGTGGATGCTGGGCATATGGGTTTTTTTTTCCTGAAATGAATAAATGTGTCCTCTGGATGATACATCTCCTGAGACTTTCTCTCACAAGCCATGACATCTGCCTTAGGTGAGATAGGAACTGACGTGTTTGCTGGATCAGGATTTGTTTTCTTCCCTTGCTTTCTAAGTTATTATTTCTAAGTTATTTGTTTTTCTTCTTTCTCCTAAAGCTCAGTAGGAGCCATGGCTGTTGTATGGACAGATAGCCGAGGGTTTGCCTGTGGATATGCTGTGATTGTTTGCCTCTGTCCCTTGATTGCCAAGTTCAGGTCAATTTGCAGATTACCCTAGAAGTGAAATTGTGATGCTGGTGGGAAGCTGTGGAGTTGAGAGAAAGCAGGGATAAAACCATCCCATTTCAGCCCCTTTGCTGACTGTCTTATGGATCGCCTTGGAATTTCCTTTAAGGCCAGTGTGCTTCTTCATGCGCAAGTCTTGTGCAGGGAAGTTTTGCTGCTGTGGTTGTTTGTTTGTTTGACTGCTTTCTGTTTATCTGCGGAAACTGAAGCCTGTCTTCAAGGTTACTCTGTGCGTTGACACCAAACATGACAACTCCTTCTCCAGCCAGGCAACACAGGAATTCAGCCTAGTGACTGAAAAGCAACACGGAGCGGTGCTGCGCCAGAGGTGGCTGTGGTGGCTGGCTTGCAGGTTGGCGAGCAGGCGGCAGCACCTTCCCTCCAGCCCACAATTTCAGAAGTAGCAGCACCAACACCCTGCCAAGCTCCCAATGCTGGGCAGAGGTGCCTGCTGTTAAGAAACAGTGTAGGTAAAACCTGCTGGCTTCATTTGAACTTGTAGAGCTGGAAGGATGGTCCTGAGGCTGGCTCAGGGCAGGGACTTAAAGAGCCACTCACCCATCTCCAGTGACAGGGGAGCAGGAGACGGCATTGCTCCCAGGTGGGGTGTGTGCAGAGGGACACAGGGACACCAGGCAGGAGCATCCATCCCGCTCTGTGGGCTGCAGCATGTGCTGTGCTCTCACCTGTGGCCACCCAGCGCCTGCCCCGAGAGCTATGGATCTCCTTCCGCCCGCCGCTGCAGCTGGGACTCCTCTCTTTCCTTGCTCTCCTCCCAGCCGACCTCGCCGCTCCCCCCCTTCCCTGCGCTCATCCAGAATGATTATTTCAAGGAAGACCTGCCTTGGCAGCCTGACCAGAAATCTGGTCTGGGGGAGTGACCAGCATTGCTGGCTGAAGGACAGGTCATGGCACGGCGCCAGGGTACTGCTACCATTACGCCTGCCAAGAGCTCGCAGATGAAGAGCAAGGCTCATTGAAGACAAGATGGATTACTTTTCTTGCTGCAGCTGATTTATCTAGCTGCGATAACAAACACCCCACAGATATAACATAAATCTGGTGGGCCAGATAGGGCTGCCTTAAGGCCAAAATCGTTGGTCTGGAGCTGTAATTAGCCCCAGGCTGTGGCCTCCAGGCGATGCTCGCTCCGGCCCTGCCCCAGGCACTTTCCCACAGCACATCCCGCACTGGCCCTGGGCACGTAGCTGTGGCCGAGCATTTGGTTGTGGCAGAGTGTGTCATTGCTTGCTGGTCCTTGGTGTGTGCATGCCACAGCACCAG
>NW_008823914.1:133524-142200 GCF_000699105.1 Pygoscelis adeliae
GCTGGAGCCCCAGTGTGCTGGCAGGATGGAGAAAGCTCTGTCCAGTTTGGCGCTGAGCAAAGCCTCTGGATCCATACCCCGCTGAATTTGGGTCACAGGGTCCTGTTAATGCTGTGGTCTGTCACTGTGTGGGACAGGGGAACTGTCCCCAGCGTCATGCTGCACTTGGTCTGCGAGAGGCTGGTGAAAGCCCCCACCCCACCCCGGGGTCGGCACTCGGCAGGAAGGGAGGGATGCTTCCCAGATTTCAGTTCCTCTTGCAATTAACTCCTGGTGGTTTCTGCTTCTGAGATCTGAAGGAGGTGTTTCCTGGGGGATTTTGCATGCATGAGTGAATAGGAGTGTGGGAGAGCTCAGGCTCGGGGAGCTGAGTGCCCAGTGAGAGATGCCCGCTCCCCCTAAATGAAACGGGGGGAGAGGAGAAGGAAGAGGGACTGGGGCAGGGACCACCTCTCCTTTGGACTCTTTGTGAAGAGCCAGGTCTCAAGTGGGATTTTAGGGAAGGTTCTTCCTGCCCAGCTGTCCCTGGCTGTGCCATGCCCACCGTCTGTGCCTCTTCCCCTTAGCCCGGTCCTCACCCATTCTAGTGCTCATCAAACTCATTTCCTCCCATGCAAAGTAGCAGAAACCAGCTGTACATCTCTAACCCTTCCCGTGCTCTCTCCTTTTCAGGGCCTGTACATATTCCTGGTCTATGCAATCTATAACAGCGAGGTAAGAGATGCCCCTGGCTGAGGCTCAGTCACCCTTCAGAGCAACTGTTTATTAGCAGTTGAGGGGGTAGCTGGGCTTGTAGTAGGTGCGACAGACAGCATAGCCCCGACTGTGCTTCTGGGGCAGCAGTTGCTTTTTCTCTATGACTTGCTGGAGGATCTCTTGCTCTGCGAGAGCTGCTGTGGCCCTCTCTAATGTCCTTGCTCTGTTCCAGGTGAGGAATGCCATCCAGAGGATGAAGGACAAGAAGAAAGCACTCTCATTCACAGTAAGTCGCAAGGAAGCCCTGCTACCCTGCTTTGTTCATCATGCACCCACCAGAGCAAGGCCCTAGATGTATGTTTGGTCTGCTTTGAGGAGATGATGTTGGAAAGAAGTCTTTTTTTTTTAATTTTTTGTCTCCCATCTTTGCAGTCCTGTTGGACAATGCAGACCCAAAGATAATCTACCCTGATTAGGCAGCAGCCTGCTGTACCAGGGTGGGATGGGAGTCAAAGTCCCAGGAGCTGCAGTGCAGATGAAATCAATCTTTAAAGTTGGACCTGGATCCAGCAAAGATGCATGTTGCGGTTTTCACTGTCCTGTATCTCTTCCCCGTCATTACAGAACTGCTCTCATCCCATCAACTACTTATCAAGTCCAAGAAACACGACCTCCTGGGAGACAGGGAAACTGAGTCCTTCTGCAGCTGAGAGTGCCTTGTCGAGCCCTGTGCAGAAAGACCCTCCAGTGAAGAACATCACCAACAAAGGTAAAAAGGGTTCTTGCTGTTAGCCCAGGGTGTGTGATGAGACCTCAGTAAAATTGTTATTCCTGAGGCTTGAATTTTAGTGCACGTTCACTTGGCACTGCATTGAACCTGTTTGCACATTGTGCCTATGTGAGCTTGGGGTCTGGTGCTGCAAATGCAGCACGGGATGAAAGATTCCCAGGGAAGGCAGGGATCGTGTGCGTGTGGATCTCAGAGGGATCAGGTTCATGCCCTCAGGCTGGCTGGGTGTGGGCAGGGGGGTCTCATCACTGTGTTATGCAGCATTGCTTCCTCTTGAGGCAAGAATCCATGTTTGTATTTTAAAATGAATTTTCTGGAGAAGGCTAGGCAAAGGTGGCAGTAGGAAATAGGGTTCTTAGCTTCGGGGAAAAAAGGCGTTGCATGCTCCAACCAGTTTGTGGGTGCAATTATGCAGGTAACCTGTTTGGTCCCTTTGCTTCAGTGGGAGATACTTAGGGGACACAAAGCACTGAGTTCTTGGTAAAGTATAAATAATTCTACTCTCTAGTCTCCAAACTCATTGTGCTGCTTCACCCCCTAGGAAATTTTGGAGCCAAAATTCCCATGGGGATTTCATCAATTATGTCACCCGAGAGACCGGTATGTAATGTCTTCTGTTATTCTTCCACCTTCATCCATACACAGAGCGTAGTAGTTACGTAGGAATGGTGTCTAATGGTTCCAGCGAGGGGCTGGGACTCAGGACACCTGACAGTGTTACCAGCTCTGGCACAAGCTCAATGTTTTATGTTGAGCAAGTCCTAGAAGCTGCCTGACTCATCCAGTCTGTGTGCAGACTGAGGGTAACGCCGATCCCCTCTGTCCCAGGGTGTTACAGAAATTGCTGAGTGTTGGCGAGGGGCCAGGCAGCGTGCCAGCACAGCGTGTGTGCTCCCCTCCTGAGGGCCAGTCCGGACACACGGCCTGTCTATCAAAACCAAGAAGGTTTTGATACACATACTGAAAACTCTGGTTTATTAAAATACATACTCGTTATTAGCAATGTATTGATTTAAGCCATTTAAATCATTTGAGGTGTGTGTTTTCGTGCCCATAGCGGCCACTCCTGGTAGTCAAGCCAGATGCAACTGAGTGTTTGCTGTCTTGAGTAGGAGATGCTCTCTCCATAAGATGGAGAGCAAGGTGGGCTGGCAAGCAGGAGCTCCTGGCCAGTGACCTGCCTTGGCTGTGCTGTGAGGGCAGGGCTTGGCTCAGGAGGCGATTGCCTGAGCTGGGGCTGGCCTGGGCAGGGGCAGGCAGCAGAGAGCAATAGGGGAGAGCGCATGTTCTGGGGGCCCGAGAGGAGGAGGCCCCAGAACGGCCCATTTCCAAGGTGAGAGCTCATGCCTGAGCCGATGGGGAACCAGCCCCGCTGCTGCGCCGGGAGGGTGATTGTAGCATAGAATCATAGAGTCATTAAGGTTGGAAAAGACCTCTAAGATCATCGAGTCCAACTGTCAACCCAACACCACCATGTCCCTAAGCACCTCATCTACACGTCTTTTAAATACTTCCAGGGATGGCGACTCAACCACTTCCCTGGGCAGCCTGTTCCAATGTTTAACCACTCTTTCAGTAAAGAAATTTTTCCTCATGTCCAATCTAAACCTCCCCTGGTGCAACTTGAGGCCGTTTCCTCTCGTCCTATCGCCAGTTACTTGGGAGAAGAGACCGACACCCCCCTCGCTACAACCTCCTTTCAGGGAGTTGCAGGGCGCGATAAGGTCTCCCCTGAGCCTCCTTTTCTCCAGGCTAAACAACCCCAGAACGAACAGAAGGAGCCAGTGAATTTGAGCCAGTAAAGCACCAAGCTGGGGTTGGTATGGAGCAAGGCAGGAGACTTTCCCCAGGGACAGCAAATTAAAATTGGGCCGCAGGGGCTCGCTGTCCCTGCGGTGGGTGAGCTGCATCCGTCCAGGGAGGGCAGGCTGGGTTGTGCTGCCTACAGGCATGTGAAGTAGAGCTCGGCAAGGTATGGCCTAAAACAGGGAACAATTTAAATTTGACTACTCTGATACCGCTTCCATCTCCCACTATTGAAATGATCATCAGTCCTTGTGCACTTGACATACAAGTGCTGTAATTTCCTCAGAATAAAATCCAACACTACTTTCATATGAGTCTCTCACTGAAGGATCTCTCTCCCTTTCTAATATTTATCCTTTGAAAACCTGTGTCACATAGACAGCTCTTATTTATCCAATAGATAATACTTCTATAGCTGGCATATCGTTTTGAAGCCACTCAATAAAATCCATATTTTCATCTCTCATGATTTATATTGTGGTTAATGCTGTTCCTCCCCTCGTGCTGAACGCTGGCCAGGATTCACTCACAGGTGATGCTTTTCTCAGCCAGCCAGGTGCTGGCTGTGTAAACTGGGACCAGGGCCAAGCTCCTGGCACCAGATATGAGACGTGGGCCAAAGGGATTAGGCCAGGGGCCTGAGTTTCCTAAGGCAGGGAGCATTAGGAGGCAGCAGATCCCCTAAATGCCAAGGCCGTGGCATTTCCTAGCAGGCAAAGACAGAAAGCGCTTTCCTCTGTGTGAGGGTCACCGAGGATTTCGCTGTATCTTTGCTGCTTAAACATTGCATTTTTAATGTACTTGTTTCCTTTCTAACTAGCATGGATGCAGCAGCCTTCAAAAGGCGAGGCTGCTGCCGCTGCCTGCCTGGGGAGAGGGCGCACGGCCCCCTGCCCGCGCAGATCGGTGCTGCGGCAATGCGGCTCTCGGTGCTCCGTCGGTCTGAGCCCCGCTCCGCCGAGCCAGCCGGGGCTGCGGGGAGCTTCCATCCGAGCCCCGTCTTCACCGCAGAGGTGGTTGGCGCACCCGTGCCCCGGGTGGTGCTACCCTCCACTGGATAGGTGCTGCTTCGGTGCTGCTTTCTCTGCTCGTTCGTTACATAAGTCAGTGCTGGTTTTCCTGCTCCCTGGCTAAATGAGTCATGGCACTCGCTGGAGGAACGGTGAATTAAGAATGTCACTGGCAGCTGCACAATAGTTTGGATGAAGAGAAGACGCTACTTAAAAGCGTTTGAAAACACTTAAAATGACAAAACACTGAGCGAGTGAAGATACGAACATAGACGAGATGTTCTTTGTGTTTCAGCTTTTTTAAATGTTGTTTGGTGATATTTATTGCTGTTGGGCTGGGAGCAGGAATTTCACACCTCACAGAGCATTAACCATCACTTAAGCACAGGGTACAGGCTTGTGCGTGCTCTTTCCACCACAGCACGGGGGAGAAGGTTCTCTCTCCTCTTCTCCTGGATTTTCCTGTGGTCTCCAGCACAGTGTCCAGCCCGCTGGGTCACCTCGGGGCAGGGGTCCCAGGAGAGGGCGAGCGGAGCAGGGCAGCAGCTCACCTCGCAGGCACTGCCGAGAGGTGCAGCTGTGTCCAGGGGCACTCTGCAAGGTGCCCATCCCTCGGGGACCGGGATGAAGGCTCCAGTTCCCAGCCTGTGCGGTGGCTCAGTGGGAGGGAGAGTGTGGTGCAGCAGCTGGGTGCTTGGGAGCCCTGCCAGGCCTCGGGGAGCGTGCCGGGGGGTTGCCAGCAGCAAAGCAATCAGACCTGTACCTTCTGCTAACAGATGTTCTCCCCTCTTTCAGGCTGTAGAGCTGACAGCGTTCAAATCCTCAGGTAACTTTTGCCTACATAACTTTCTTTAATTTTTGTTACTGCTGATACTGGTTTCTGTGGTTGCATGGTGGAGTGCTGCCCAGAGGGCAGGTGATTTTTGCTCAGGCTTTAGGAAGCATTTTATTTCCAAACTGCTCTGGTGGGTGCAGTCCTGGGCAGGCTGTTGGGAGATCCGTGTCCCCCTGAACAGATAAGGGAGAAGGGGGGTATAAAGCCCCGGCAGCTCTGCTGGTGCTGCCTGCGCTGCCTCTCCCTGGCAGCACTGGTGGCTCAGCTGAGGGTGCCCATCTCACAACACCCACCTGGTTTCTCCCCATGTCTCTGCACCTTTCTTGCTGCCTGTCCGTGTCTGCAGCTTGCTGCACACCAGCTCCCTGGGCCCCTCCATGACAGCAAAGCTGCAGGTCACAGGCCTTGGCAGGCAGCAGAGGGGCAGTGGGTATCTGCAGGTACCTGATGCTGAGCGCTCTGCGTGTGCACCCCGGCACAGCCGGTCCTTGAGGCACAGCAGGGACCGGCGCACCTCGCTGCTTGGTGAGACCTGGGCTGCTTTCAGGAGTGGCAACAGCTTTTGCTGCCGTGGGGTATTTTAAACCAGCAGCTGCTGCAGGAAGCGCTGGTGGGTGTTAGAAGTGCCTTGCTCCCAAAGAAGGGCAGCCAGGGAAGGTGGGGTGTTCAGATGGGGCTGGATTTATGAGCTTAAAAGCAGCCATTTAGCTGCTTCTGTTTCAGGTTGTAGAAAGGCCAATGTCACCATGGGGGTGGGTAGAATTAAAACCAGAAATCCCTCCTAAGCCCCAGACCTCTGCTCAACTGCAGTGCTGGGGAGAGGCCGGCCAGCCGCAGCTCCCTGCTCCCGGCCCGACTTCCCTGCCTGGCTTTGGGCAAGTCACCAGCTCCTCCGGGTATGGGTGTAGCATATTTAGCTTTTTTTTTTTACCAACCACTGCTGAGTACTCCCAGCACACTCAGTGCAGTCTCTGGATGGGGTCACTCAAGCAGACAGTGCAGTGAAGAAGCACCAGGGATGGATTGATATTATTTTTTCTGCATTGTTACATTTTCTTTTGTCAAAGGAAGCAGTGCATTAGCAGGTTTCTGATTTTGCTCCACATTAAGTGTCTAAGCAGGGCATGCTTAGACTATTTTCGAGACGATGCCACCCAGAAGCACTGCAGCTTTCCTCCCCACAGTGGACACATGAGCAAGGCAGAAACGGTGGCATCCAGGAGTAAATGCGCTGCAGCATTTCAGGCATAGGAGTGGGGTCTCAGAGACAGCAAGACCTACACCCAGCACGTGCATTTGAGCTCTGTCCCCTGACACTCTCACCCTCACCTGCTCCTGCATATTTTAATCTAGCCACATGTGTAATTAAACTCCAGCTGTGCAAAGAGGCGGGTTGTTTAGTTTGGTTTTGTTTTCTCAGGTAAGCCCTCAGTATATTTTTAAAAGCCTGGGTCTGCCCAGAGGACGGTGGGGATGCCGGGCTGGGCTCGGTGCCTACCCCCTCACGCGCTGGCTGGTGCACAATGGCCGTGGAAGCAGCCGGTGGGTGCAGGGCAGCTCGGTGCATGGCCACCCCCTCCGCTAGCACCGAGAGCGGCTCCTCGCGCACCCCGGGGCAAGGGAGCCCTTGGTTGGGCAGTCCTTCAGCCTGGGGTGAACGAGAAGATCTCCTTGAACCAGAAGAGCACTCCTCCGCACACTTGTGTATGTGCAAGCCGGCATGCGGCACAGCGCTGGTGCTGGCTACACTGCGCTGCTCTGAGGCGCCGGGCTCAAAGACAAGTGCTTCCAGCCATTAAAAAAAATAAAAGGCAGTATCGCCCAGCTGTAGTAATGCCTGGAAGACCCCAGGGCAGCTCAGCGTTGCACAGGCTCCCATCTTCACAGCTTGTTCAACAGCGCAAAATGCTGTGCAGCTCTTGGGGATAACAGCTGCCAGGGCAAGCAAACCATAAACCTGTGTGCTTGATGATGAATGAGAAACAAATCATTTCAACAGACACTGCTTCCCCTCTTCTATTTGTTTTCTCTCCAAATAGTTTGTTGAAAAGAGACATATTTTGCCCCCGGTATCTTTATTTGAAAATTTCTAGCCAGCTCTAATGAAAATTATGGTAGTACCAGCAGCAGGCTTGCAGGAGATGATGCAGAGACCCAGGAGGAGCCTGCCTGCCCCACAGTCCATCGGGGAGAGCTGGTGGGCAGGAGGAGCGCTGGACCCTGGGCACTGGTGGGAGACTCAGGGCTTAAATGACTTGCTCGCAATCTCCCAGGAAAGCTGTGCTGGATCTGCGGTGGATCCACCTCTTCTCTGCTCCAGCGCCTCAGCTGTGGTCCTGTGAGAGCTGTGGGCATCGCGCTGGCTCCATCTAAGTGCAAGAGGCAGCCAGTGGGTCCGTGGGGGGAGGTGGGGATGGGCTCCCAGCAGTGCGTTAACACGTGTGAGGATGAGGGCGGATAAAATGCAGGTAAATACCAGGTCAGTTTCAGAACCACAGAAATGAGGAGTTTTGCAGCGTGGCTGTGGTCAGGAAGCAGGCGTGGGCTGCGCTCTGCCCTGTGCATCCCTCCCCGCCTCCCCACTGCCAATATTAGGGCTCCCCCTGCAAGGACTCAATTCACTCGGAGAGGCCGCATGTTTCCGCAGTAATGAGCTCCAGCCCAGCTGTACAAAGCTGCGCGTTGCAGCGAGCACACTGCCCGGATTCATTACACCCTTTATGTAAGCAGGGGATGGCCGGGGGGGGTTCACAGGTTTGCACAAACAATAAGTACCATCTTCCTTGTCTTAGCAAACAAGAGCTCCAAGAGGCCTCCACATCCTCCATCTCTTCAAGTGATGGCTGCTTTGTTTCCCCACGATAATTTCATTATTCTGTTTGAATACATTTATATGTTGCTAAGCCACACATAGCAACATGGATCTTGTCTCCACGGCCCAGCCTTTCCGTGATCAATATTGAGTAATTCTGCAACTCTCGCCATACCATGTTAAATAAGATTGGTTTTAAAATAATAAGGAAATTATGAATCTTTGGGATTCAAAGCCAGTAAAGCACTTGAATGTCGTGGGCATTCAGAGAAATGCAGACCTCCCCGTGCCGACCCCGCTGGGCTGCCCTGTAGTGGAACCACCGCTGCCGTCCATGCTGTGGTCCTTCCCGATGGGCAGAGGTACCTTATGCCCTGACAGAAGGAGGTGCAGCCCATGCGACATCAGTGCTCTCTGCCACGGTAGCACTGGTATTTTCATTAAATCCCATTTAAACCTCATTCTTCAGCGCTTTCAGAGCTTGGTGCTGTGCACGGTGGGCTAATTACTGAGCAGGGGGAAGAAGAGGTTTCTCCTTACAGCCCCGGCCCCGTGCACGGAGGCTGCTTTGGCTCCCTGCCACAAGGACCATATTTCAGATACCCCTGAAGGGGCAGGGGGGGGCCGTGGGATGGCAGAGCCGCACCAGCGAAAGGCAGGGCTGGCTGTGCTCTGTTCTACATGCTCCGTCCTATGGCAGGTTTGGGCTGTGCTTTCTCCCAGCGTG
>NW_008823914.1:142802-144536 GCF_000699105.1 Pygoscelis adeliae
CCCGTGCCAGCCGTGCCCAGGCGGTGCCCCCGTGCTCCCGTGCAGGCGGGGATGGCTGCCTTCCCTGGCCCCGCTGCTGGCCCGTCGCGCTGCCCTGCTGGGGCAGGGCTGGGGACAGGCCGCATAGGAAGCACATGCACTAAGGAAGACAGCGACTGGCTTCAAGTCTTTTCTAAAGCAGCTGACTTCAATAGCATCTTCTGCTGTTTAGGACAAAAATCCTCTCCCTGCTCCTCCTGGGGCTCCCACCCCGCTGGCGTGGCCCCTCGCCAGCTGGGGTTATGTTTTCTTTCCCTCTGTTCTTCGCATCTGACATTCTCCTGTTACCTCCCTAGTGTTTAGAGCACATAAAACGTGTTGGGGTTTTTGCTGATTATGATGACAGTAAATGCTGATTTTAAAGGCAACCTTCTCTCCTTCTTGCAATGTATCCATGGGAATGGGATCGTGTTCAGGCGCAGCAGCCTGCAGTGGCTTTACATGGCTGAACGCAGGGGAGGGCGGTTTGGCCACGGTGCAGGGGACCAGAGCACTGCGTTCTCCCATGTGCTGTCTCCCGTGTTGCACTGCGTTCCCTGGTCTCAGCACAGCGTGTGCTGGCCAACATGCATTTAAGCGCTGTTGGGCACTGCAGCCCTGGAGCAGCCCTGTGCTGGTCAGAAGAGTGAGATGTGAGTGCAGCACTCCGGTTATCGGTGTCAGCCAAGCAGCATCTCCAGCTGCCGGGATCAGGGAGAGCCAGGGTATGGGGCACTTCCCAGCACTGAAATACTTACAGACAGGTCATCAAAGCTATTGCAGAGCTCTGTGCTTTGCTGTAGTTTTGCTCCCTGCCACAGTGCACAGCGTGCCGGGGGCTCTCGGCCACAGTGAGCACCAAGGGCTACGTGAAAAATCCTGTGTCTAAGCTAATTGCCCATAAATGTTGTCATTTGTGAGCTCGCTTACAAAATGCACTCAGAGTCGCTATGGCAATTCCCAGCAGCACTTTGAACCAGATTCTGAGTCACCGATGCCTTGAATCACACCACAGCAGCGACCCCCCCCTCCCGCAGCCGTAGTGTCCCGGTCCTGCCGAAGGCAGGCGGCACTCCGGGAGAGACACCTGTGGGCAGCGGGGGCTTGCTGGGGCCAAGCACCGCTGTCCTGCGGGGACACCAGGCAAGGCATCCCACCTGCCCGTAGGGAGCCAGGAGGAGGCGGGTGGCACCGACAAGGAGGGTTAGGAAGACAGCCAAAAAAGACAAAGTCTGCCTTTTTAAATGAACTGCAAAATTTATTACAGTGGTTTTCTCCCGACAAGGAAGTTGGTAACCTCCAGCCTGGGAAGGAAGAGTGGAGAGTAGGGAAGGGGAGGGATGAGAGGGAGAAAAGGATATGAGAGAGAGAGAGAGAGAGAGAGAGAGAGACACTTAAGGACACTTTTCATTTTCTGAAAATAAAACATCTTTTACCTCCCAAACCATTTTCTCCAGTTCTTTAAGTTCACAAAAAGAAGGTGAAACTGAACCACAGACTTCAGGAGGAAAATGCACAAACATGTTGAAAAGCAGAGACAAACATGCTCTTCTGCATCTAACAAGCTTCCATAAACCGCGCGGCTCTGGGCGCAGCATCTGCAGCTCCTCAAGGCACCGGCTCTGCGCAGAGCCGCGGCGGATGACAGGCCCCTCCAAATGAGGAGCAAACACCCGCCGTGGAAAACAAACCTGAAACAACCCCAGCCGCACTGGA
>NW_008823914.1:144649-146176 GCF_000699105.1 Pygoscelis adeliae
GAAGAGGAGAGCATGGCGGAGACCAAGAGAAAGCAGCAGCGAGAGTCCAGCATGTCCCAGCTTGTGGGGGCTGCAGCCCCCCCCAGTGCTGCCCAGTTGTGCCTGTGAGCCCCTGTCCCGCGACGGGAGAGGAACCGACAGCTCTTTGCTTGTGGCTTTGGCACAGCATTTGATGTCACCTGGGGACACGACAGAGCACGATGCGGGGTCTGGGGGCTCAGCTCGGCCCAGCACGAAGCACAGGACAATTCTTATTAATCCTTACCCATGCACTTGGGCAGATAAATGCAGGAGGGGGCTGCAAAGCCCCCTAGCTCCCCCAAGCCCCTGGGCACGTGCTGGTGTGGGAGCAGCTCTGGGCTTTCTGCAGCCTGGACCAGGGGCTGCCCGGCTGCTCTGCCAGCATCACCTGCAGGCAGGAGGGGGACAGGGGCTGTCCCTGGCCCCATCCTGCCCCTTGGCTGCTCTCCAGGCACTGCCTGGACGTGGCTGATGGCTGGAGTGAGGCAGGACCCACACTGCCCGGGGACACCATCCTGGGGCCACCCTGTCCTCATGCTTCGGAAACCAGCTCGGGTCGCGGTGCCGATGCCGCCTGGGCACCGTGACCTGCAAAGCTTTCCAGCCGCAGGGATGTTGTGCTGGCACCGAGGGTGCAGCAGAAGGGCCACGGGCCCAAAGTGTCCCGAGAACAGTCCCCTGCTCCTGGTACTGAATCTCTTAGAGCTTCTGCAGCAAAGCTTTGACATCCCAGAGATGTGCTGACTGCAGACACCTGTGGGCTCTGGGCACTGCGGCTGCCACAGGCTACAAAGCCACGGCTGGTGCCTCCAGCCCCGGCAAGCGCTGAGAAAACAAATCTCAGCTGAGGGCTCAGCACTGCCTGTCCTTGCCTGCCCTTGCTTGGCCAGGGCAGCGGCGGGACGCAGAGCAGGCAGCAACACTGTGGGCAGCCAGGAGTGGGGACCCCGGCACGTGCACCTTGGGGTCCTGGTACAGCTGCATAGGGCTGACATCTCCAGCCCCAGCCCCGGCATTCTGCTTGGCTCCTGCAGAAATCCTCTGCCTCCATGCTGGTGCCTGGGGACACCCCAACTGCCGCGAAACCACAACCCACGGGGGTTCACCTCACCTCTCCCCTGCCCTGTGCACGAGGGGCCCTGAGACATGGGGCAGGGATGGGGGAGGGATGGCAGTGGTGGAGAAATGGCTGGTAGGGGCAGCAGGAGAGGAGCATAAATAGGAGAAAAGCTGGGACAGGCTTTATTTTTCCTTCGCGCCGCAGAGCCAGGTTGGGCAGGCGACAGGTCGAGCACCGGGTGCACAGAGGAGCCGGGGGGCAGCGCTGCCAATGGGGCAGTCCGGCAGCTGAGACCACGGCCCCGCAGCCATCAACCGTCCTTACTGTATATTAAAATAAACCATCCGGGACTTTTCCAATAGTACAGGTTAAATAGCATCACTGAGAAAGGCTGGGTGGAGAGGCAGTGCTGGCCCGCCAGCCCTGGGGACGCATCCTGGCCCCTC
>NW_008823914.1:146329-149948 GCF_000699105.1 Pygoscelis adeliae
GCGCCCGGACCTCCGCCAGCCGCAGCAGCAGCTGGCGAAACTTGTCTGTGGAGTGGGGGTAGTGGCAGCCGGTTTCCTCCAGCAGCGCCGCGTTGGCCTTCTCCTGAGCATCCTTAGCCAGTGTGTGGTTCTCCAGGTACTTCACGTCTGCAAGGCGGGGATGGGACAGTGAAACGGAGCCAAACCCACGTGTCTGCCCCATCTGTACCGCGCTGCACCAGGAAGAACCCGTGCTCCTGCATCAACGCCCCTCATGAATGAGAACGCAGCGCAGGAGGGGTCCTGCGCCCTGTCCCTGCCTGGCCATGGGCTCCCCATCCCTGCCCTGCCTCCTGGGTCTCCCCCAGTGCTGAAGACAGATGCCCAAACCCCTGTTGGCAGCGGGAGGGTCCGTGCCCCCCTGCCCTCGCCACCCGGAAAGCCGCAAAGCCGAAACTTGTTACCAGCTGTACCCACACGCAGGGAGCTGTTGCCATCAGCCCCCTTTAATTCCTGAAGGTCGAGGAAGCGGCTGAATTAATTCTCCGATAAACCTCGTCTTTCCAATGTGGCAACAGGGCTCATCAGCCTGGAAACCCTAATCCTCCGCGCCTCGCCAGGGTCGCAGCAGCTCCCCCGTAATCCTGCTGCCAGCTCTGCTGCCTGCAGGGTGGGAAGCGGCGCAGCAGGCAGTGGCACCAAGGTGCAGGCAGGGTCTGGCTGCCAAGGGGCCATTGCGGCCCCAACGGCAGCACTGCAGAGCCGGGGCATGCACGGCCCCAGGGCACAGGTTGTCACTGGGGACGACTGGTCTGTAACCGCCCCGCAGCCATGGCAGGAGGGTGACTGCAGGGACAGCCCAGGCTGGTGGCTCAGGGTTTCTCCAGGCTCTTGGGGCAGCCTGAGCTGGGGTCTGCCCTCCAAGGATGCTGCCTTGGTGCTCAGGTTGCCATGAGTGCTCCGTGAATGAAGCACCGGTTTCAAGCTGCGCAACATGTTGTTGATCCAGCCCCGCATGCAGATTTCAGTGGCTTTAGGGAAATGGTGCTGGGCACCGCCCTGTCAGCCAGCTACAGCTACACACAGCGATGGTATCTTGGCGCCCGCCCGTGGGAGACCTTGCTTCAAATCCCAGCACCGAGTCCGTTTGGGGCAAGTGGATTTAATAGATTTACTGTACGGCACGGAGGTACCCAGCAGCACTGCGCTCGGGTAACGGCACTGCCGGCTCTGCTGCCCACGTCCAGCAGCCACTGATGCATGGCCAAATTCAGGTCTGCGTTGGCAGCCCAGACACATCCCACCCACGGGCTGGGAACAGGGGAATCTGGGGACAGGTTCTGGCCAAGGCGGTTGGGTGTTTGGGGTTTATTTCTGGCTTTCACCCCAAAAAAGAGGGGAATCAAACATGGCTTTGGTCCCTGCTGTAGCCAAAGGACTGAGCAGCTGTCGGGAGGGCAAAGTGTGGTGCTGGTGGTGGAGGTGGCTGAGCAGGAGGGAGCGGACGGGACCCCGACTGCCGGGTGGAGGTGTCCATGGCCCCCCCACACTACCTGGCCTTACAGGGCTCCCTCGGGGGGGCCGCGGCACCCGGTGCTGCTCCAGCCCAGTAAAGCTGGGAGCCCCCGGCCCATGCTTGGGCAGAGCCCGGGGAGCGGAGGTGCAGCCGGGGGGCCTGTGGGGCCCCTGGGGAGAGGCAGCCTCAGGCCATGCCCATGGCCAGGCTGCACGGCCGGGCCGGGCGCTGTGTGGCGCAGGCACAAAGTGCTGCAGGTCGTGCCACGATGCACTTTATCAGATCACCCTTCCCTTTTCACTCCTGCGGCACATTTGCTCCTATTGTGGCCATCTCCCTTCTACCCAGGTTGTTGTTATGAAATCTCTTTATCTGCATAAGGTTATTATGCATGTCATTAAAAAAAAGAAGTTATATTGATAAATGTCAAATCTATCCCCTGAGTTGGCTCAACAATAGCTAGTTCTACTCGATGAACTCACCTGGTTCTCTGAAAGACCCTATTCACTGTTTAATTGAATATTTGAATAATCTTTTCATTCCTGCAAGGAATAAAGAATGTTGTCCAAATAACATTGACTCACTTCATTTAGAGACACTGCAGCAGTTGCAAAGACTGTCCTGTGACAAAGCCTCCCATCACACATACAGATATGCCTGGGATTATTTCTATGCCCTCAAGTGTTCTTCCTATTCACAGCTCCTTTTGTTTGGGAGAAGCTGCTGATAAATTGCAAACGCTTAAGGGAATGTGGGCTATAAAAGCCTCTCTTCCTCCCCTCCCCAAGAGTAGCTGCTTCATGAATGTAAGTCATGAAATCGAATGATAGGTCAATCCATTAAGGCTCTATTAAGCCCTTCTGTAGAACAAAGCTAACCTGTGCCATCCTCATAAATATTGCTATTTTGAGAAGCCCTAATTTTAATTAAATCTCTTTACCTGCTCAGGAGAGAAATCTATTTAGAACTCAAATGGCAGCTCTTGTGAGCGGGGCTTGGCTTTGATTGTGCTGTGGCAGAGTGGTAAATGTGGAAATTCTCTTGTTAAAGGCAATTACATCCTGCACATAATACACAATCCCATCCTCTACAGCTGAGCCTGCGAAGGGCAAATTACTCCAAGTGAGCTCTGCAATATGGAGAGAAAAAGTTGGATTTGGGGCAAAATGATGTATGGGAAAATACAGCGATTCGATTCCATGCCCTCCCTGAAAGCCGCTGCTCCGGGGAAGCGGAACCGCAGCTGCAATCAACACAGCAGCCGTGGCTACCGGTGCTGGCTGTGCTCTGGGAAGATGCTGCTCCTGCTTGTCGTGCTGTGCCGTGCCGTGCTGTGCCGGGGGGCGGCGGGCGGAAGCAGGGCAGCATGGGGTGACCGGCCCTCCCAGTGCTGAGCCCGCAGGGCAGCAGAGAGGGAAGGTCCAAGCTCGGGGCACGAGCCCCACCGGCTCCTTTATTTCCCAGCCCAGGCACTGTTTGCGCCACACCTTATCACTGTTTGAACAGCACATTATCATATCTAATTTCTCTGGATTTCAAAACAGCTCTAGAGGAAAAGAAAGCTGCGGGAGGAGATGCTGCAGGTGCAGGACAGGACAGCAGTGCACCCTCAGACGCGCCCTGCCCGGGCCCCAGGGTGCCCGTGCCTGCAGGACCTGCCTGCTATCTGGGACACGTCCACAGCAAACCCGAGTCAAACCAGTGGGTCCTTCAGACCGTACTGGCCCTGACCCCAGCCCCGCGGATGGGGGAGCAGATTCCCACTGCCTGCAGCACGTCAATGCTTCCTCTTAACCATTAACCCAGTGGCGGTGCTGCTCCTGGAGCAGGCTGGCTCCTCAGCGACAGTGACATACAGTGATGCAAACTGTCGAGCAATGAAGTACCAAAATACACAGCGGTGTCCATATGGCACAGAGCACAGCTCATGGCCTGCTGCACTTGGCTATGGGGCACAGAGCTGCTGGCAGGACCGCCCCTGGATGGGACCCATGGTGCACAAGTGCATGTGCACACCGAGGCGTTGGGACAGAGACTGGGAAGGGGTCAGGGATGGAGGGGGATGGGGATGGGGATGGGGACAGGGATGGGGAAGGAGACAGGGCTGCCCCAAGCTGGGCTCGC
>NW_008823914.1:151103-151721 GCF_000699105.1 Pygoscelis adeliae
GGGGGAACTTGAGGCGGAGGACCCCCTGCCGGTCCACCTGGAGCGAGTGCAAGTGCAGGATGAGCTCCTGCGCCCGCAGCACCAGCGTGTTCAGGATGGAGCCGGCCTGGGCAGCGACGGTCGACATGTCCACCTGCAGGGACGGGGACGGCATCAGCCGTGGCAGGGCCAGCCCCTGCAAACCCGCTGCAGGGGACCTCGCGCAGGGCAGGAGCTGGGCACCAGCCCACAGCGCTGACCGAGAATTAGGGGCATCAAAAGTGAAGGCTGATGGGTGAAACGGGAACCGTGTTTCTCCAGTGCATCTTAAAACAGAGGGGCCCTTTGCAGAGCGCTGGCATCGCGGGTGCCCCTGTCTCCAAAAACTGCCCCCCCAGGTGGGAAGGGGTCCCTTCTCACACCCCGTCTCTGCAAGTGCAGGTGTGGCCGTTGAGCTTTCCATGAGAAACATTTTTCTCCAGAAGCAGGAGCTGGATGGCAAGTCAGGACAGGACGGGCTGGGCTGGGCTGGGCTGGGCCCTTCTGCACAAGCAGTCCCATAGCACAGCAAAAACAACCCGTCCGCCCTACTCCGGGTCAGCTGCACTCAGCCAGAAGTAAGACAAAAGTCACCCCTGC
>NW_008823914.1:152185-158995 GCF_000699105.1 Pygoscelis adeliae
AGCCCCACCCCCCAGCCTGGGGGCAGCGGCGGCTCAACCTCACCCCATCAGCCGCTACAGCACATTGCTGCATTAGCGTTGGACCTGGGCGGGACCCTTACCAATCTGCGTCTCACCCTGAGCACAACAAAAAGGGGCTTTCTACCAAACTGGCATCAGTGCCAAAAAAAATAACCTGTTTTCACTGCTCAAGCACCCAGAAGTAGAGCAGTGAGTCCAGTTACATGGAGCAGAGAGTAGATGGGGCCTTATGCCACCAGGATGAGCAATGCCTTGGCACAGATACGGCATCAACATGATGTGTTGGAGACGTGACAAACCTCTGCCTCCCCCTGAGGCCCCCAGGTGACCTGATCTACGGAGACTTGTCCGGCCCCAGGTCTGCTTTGTGCACACGTTTGCTTGCTGGCCCGTTGCAGGAGCATGCAGGGAGTACAGGGGGCATCACCCACTTCCCTCGGGAATCCAGCTCCTTCAGGTGGGACAGGACTTTGTCCTCCAGGACTTTGTCCCTGATCCTCGCAGCCTGGCAAAAGCCCTGGTTTTTTTAAGAACCTGAAACCCTCCTCACCCTGCCTCCCTGCAGAGCATTTCCCAAAGACTCACACACACATTTATACGTGGAAATTGCAGCCTGACTGTGAACAAGCTCCTAGCAAGGAGATGCTGCATCTGATTAATGAAACATTAATTGCAAAGCCCTGGTCTGGCTCCCATGTTTGCCCGTGCTGGCGTGTAACTGGGCTGGACATTGCGCCCCACTTCATCTCACTGCCGGTATCCCATGCATCATCTCCAGCCCTCCCTCCACAGCGGGTGGGAGGAGAGGACGGCAAGACTGACGCCCACAGCACTGGTTAGCGTCTATAGCAAGGATTGCAACCACCAGTGCCCTGCGGCTGGGTTACACCTGCAGGCTCATGCCCTGTGCACACTTTGCACTGCGCTCGCACAGCACCGACCCCGCACCCGGCAGATGTCCTGGGGGAGGCCAGCCCGGCAGCGGGGTCCCCTCAGGCGGGCAGGGAAAGCTGGAGCTGCACCCCTGGGCAAGGGGGATCTGGGCTGGAGGAGAGGAGATGGGCTGGGCAGCTGGGCAGGGCCAGCTTTGAATCAGCTTAGCATGTTTCGGTGGCACTTAGTGGCTCTTATCAGCAAGGGTTTTCCCCCACCAGGCACAACCTCCCTGAACCGCACACAAATCCTTAATAAAATGACTGCTGGCTGTGTCCTGGCACCTGGGCAAGAGGGAACATGCGGCTGCTGCACAAAGGCCCTGTGCCTCCGGGCAGCCTCTCTGGATACTTTAAAATGAAAGAAGACAGTGCCCATCCTTGCCTCCCTGCTGGGGATGGCAGGTTTCGGGGAGGGGCACAGAGCTGCCGCAGCGCAGCACGGCCATAGGAGAGCTACCTGCCTGCAGCTGCTGGGTTGGCCCCTGCCCACGCATCAACACATGCGTGATCATGTGCACATTTGCACGTGCTGGTGTGTATGTGCCGGCACAGGTATAAGCGTGCACAGCTACACTTTCAAAGAAATGCCTGCAGATGCCCCCGGTAAAAAGCTCAACCCAGGACACAAACTGCAAGGACCTCCAAAGGTCTCGTGGGACAGCCGGTGGGCTGCAGGCAGCGGCAGCGGCAGCGACAGGGAAGATGAGCTGCTGGAGCCAACGGCTACATTCAGCGAAATGAAGAGCCATGCCAGGCCTCCATGCCTGGATAGGGGGTACTGCCGTCCCAGCCTGGGGAGCAGGTAGGAGGCACGCCACTCAGCTGCGTTCCCCACCACCCCACTGAGAATCACCATGGGTCACCAGCTTTGTCCCCTCGTTGCTGCTCTCCGCAGGACCCCAACTCCATTCTGAAAAGAGCTGAACCCCACCGTGCCCGGAGGCCCCCTCACCTGCAAGGCTGGTTTAGGGAAAGGGCGAGGGGTTATCAGTAATACTTCCCTGCAGAGCAAATTCAGCGCCAGCAGAAGAGCTCTGCAGTGCCATTGTACTCGCTGCCTTTAATAGAAGGAAGACAGATGCAGTACCACAGGACTGGATAATACCCTCGTTTTGCTGAAGAGGCTGCAATAAACCAGTACTGGGAGATTGCAAAAGGAATAGAAGTCAGATGAGAAAGAGCTTTATGGTCTCGGAGCCCAGCACTCCCCGCAAGCCACTGGGATTTGTTTCTCAAGTGCGGTGGGTGGTCAGACCTGGACATGCAGCAGCGCAGGGAGGGAGGTGCCGTGCAGAAGGCAGCGATGGCAGCCTGGGCTGCGGCGCCCGCTCCTGCTCAACGTGTGAAACCTGCCTGCAGTGAGGTGCAATGGGGCTGCCAAGGCTGGGCTCGCCACCACATCACCCGAGCAGGCGAAGGAGCCACGGTACACGGCCCAGCCGTATGGACTGTGAGGTTTCCGTTCAGCTGCTGAACAAAGGACTGGGTAAAAGCTCATTCTTCATCAAAACAAAATGGAGATTTTTCTGCATTCCTGATGACCTCTGCCCCAAGGCGAGTGGCTGGCTGTAACTGCGGCCAGCCCTCGCAGGGAGCTGGGCTCCCGGCGCGGCAGCACACTGCCAGCCCAGCCACACGCTCCCGGCCAGTGCCGAGCTCCTCCACTCTGGCTGAGTCGCGGCATTGTTTTGGAAGCTCCTTCCTGTGCCTCATTCCTGAGCGGGATGAGCTCCGGAAGGGACAGACTGAAGGTTTTGCTCTGAAAATGGTTTAAAAAAATTCAGCTTTTCCAAAAGGAAGCATTTCAACAATTTTGAAATCTTCTTTTCTCCCTTTAAAAATGACTAATCAGCTTTTCCCAAACTCCACAGGCAGGTTCAGCTCCCTCGGCAGAGCACCTC
This sequence comes from Pygoscelis adeliae, assembly GCF_000699105.1. NCBI lineage: Eukaryota > Metazoa > Chordata > Aves > Sphenisciformes > Spheniscidae > Pygoscelis > Pygoscelis adeliae. The sequence goes on from NW_008823914.1 coordinate 155,043, forward strand.
CCCGCATCCCATCAGCGGCACATTTTGCCCTGTGCGCCTGCCACACAGCCTTTCCCCTGCCAGCGTGCTCCAGTGCGCCGTGGCCTTTCCCAGGAGCATCGCTGCATGCTGGAGCCATATGGCCATGGCATGGGGGGATGTGGTTGGGAGCGTGACTGGGTGGGCTGGGGGCTCTGGGGGCCGGGCAGGGCTTGGGGACCTCTCCAGGGACCCCAGCCCTGCCCATGCCCCAGCACCAAGCTGGGTGTCCCCGTGCCCTGGGCTGGGGTGGCAGCAGGTATCCCCGCATGGTCCTGCTCCGGTGGTGCGGCTCTGCTGCAAGGGGGCTCCTGGCTGGAGATCACCTCCCCTGTGCCCAGCACCAGCCTGGCCCCCCAGGAGGAGAGGGCTGCTAATGGACGGCCACTCAGAGTCAATCAATCCTCCCGGCGAGGCGGCACGCACACACTCTCGCCTTTAAAAGTTAAGCAAAGGATCTTCCTCTTTTAATGTCAAGGCTTTTCAACAGAGTGCTTTATCAAGGACCTGATTGCAAGCTGTCTTTAAGAGGTGATTTTTTTTTTTTTTTAAAGCAAGCATTTAACCCATTCACAAAATGTGGCAGTGAAATGCTCCCCCCGCGGGGCAAGCACTCCCCTGCCGCGTGGCCACCGAAAGTGCCTTGCTGCTGAAGGTCTGCGACCCACAGAAAAATCCATTCCCCTGCGACAAATGGGCTTGGACCAAGGGCCGGAGGGGAGACAGGGTGTGCGGAGGCACGGATGGTGCTGCCCGGGTGCAGGGCTGCAGGACCCGCATGCAGATGTGCCACATGAGAGTCTTAAACCTCCTGAGACCCTCCCTGCGGGTTCATAGGCACAAGGGGAGGAAGCCCCTGGGAGTGTTGGGTCTCCCCAAAACGTGCCCAGGCCACCCCAGTGCGTCAGCGTCCTGGAGCCAAACCCCCACGGGGATGGTACTCGCTGATCCCCGCATGGCTGGTCCAGGGCATCTCCCACCTCGGGTACCACCATCCGCCCTCGATCTCTGCAGCGTTATGAAGCAGTGACCCACCAGCAACCCCGCTTTGCTCGGAAGCCCTGAGCGGGTCCCAGGACATCGATCCCCAGCCTCTCCCCACCCGGCTTCAGCACGCCACGGGCACGAGGAGTGCTCAGATGCCCCTGACCTGCCTTCACCCCCAGGGGTGCTCTCTGGGCCTCCTCCCAGATCACTGGTGCAGGATTTGCCCCAGCAGCTCCCACGCAGGTGCACAGCACATGCCAGTGCCTCGAGCCACAGCCCGGGCAATCACTGGGTGTGAGCAGGACCCCGCACCTTGGCTACCAAGAAGTGTGAAAGTGGATTACTGTCTGCCAGCCACCTACAATCAAAACCCCACACAAGTCTAAGGTGTTAACGGTCAATGCAGGTCGCCATCCCTCTGCCCAGATACCACTGTGATGGGCACATTAAAGCAAAAAACCACCAACACCAGTGCAGCAGGGCCAGGGTCTCATCTCCCTGCTGGCAGAGCATGCTGCTGTGGCCCAGGCTACTGCTTTTTGCTGGTGCTCGCAGGCAGCTGGCTGCAAGGCTGCGTGGTCGTCGTGGCTCTGCGTGTGTGCCCCAGTAGCAAGGGCAGGGCCGTGCCAGCCAGGACGCCAGCAGGCAGGGAAAGCCGTCACATTTCCCCCAGTGCATAGGATGCTAAACATTGCTGCAGCATCCACGACCAGAAGGAGATTTTAAATCTGCCAAAAACGCTCTGGCTGTTGGCCAGGAGATGGGGTCAAGATGACCCACGCATGCTAAAGGCAGAGAACCAACTGACTACAAATAGGCTTCGTCATGGCTCCGAGATCTCTAACAAGAAGTGAGGGAGAGCAGCCCAGCAGACAGACCCAGCAACCCGCAGGAACCCCTCAGCCCGTGGGAACGGCACTGCCCTCAGTGTCCCCCACCACCACTGGTGCTTGCCTGTGGTTGGGAGGGTGGTTTGCCCCAGCCCCATGGCGAGGAGGGACTGAGGAGGGGACCAGCATCAACCCACCTCCCCGCAGCCACGCTGTGCCCCTCCACTGGCGGCAGGGACCCGCCGCACACCCAGCCCAGCCCAGCCTTCGGGCTGAAACTGCGGCAATTTGTTTAACATTCCTGGCTGCTCATCCCAATCTAAAGGTCACTGCACCCCTGTGTGCATGACATTTATATGTACATATGGCAGTAACACCTATGTAAACCAGGCTGTGCAAGGTATGTGTATATAAACCAAATCAAAGCCAGACACAATGTGAGTGTGCAAGAGTGTGTGTGTATGCACATTTCTCTGTCTGTCTCTCTCCATATATATATAAAAAAATTACATCTTAAAGGACAAAGTTGCCCGAGACTCACGACCCAACAAAATATATTTCACCCCCAGCCCATATTTTTCTTCCTGAAGAGATGCTGCAAATCTTCCCTCAGTCCTGACACATCTCATCTAGACTCAGTTAAAGTTTGTATTTATGGGCGTCAGCACTGACCTCTCCCCCCTCCGCCCGCGCGGCCTCGCGCCGCGGCTGCCTGGCCGGCCCTCGATAAACAAGCGGGCCCCCAAATCCCCCTCTGCCGCGCGGCATTATTAGTCTTGCCTCCGAAGGCCAGCGCAGTCCGTAATTCTCTGCCTGGTGACACGAGATGAACGCTGCGACATCAGTCTCCCCGGCGGATTGGCATGGGGACCCTCGTTTGTCAGTGGCAGACTGACAGAATTACTGGCCCTTAAATGAAACGATATATCTGGGAAGTTAAATCTGTTTTCAATCTGACTGCCCCGCGCCTGCGGGCGGACGTGGCGTGTGAGCCGATGTCAAGAGGCCATTAGCCCATCTCCCCCCTCCTTCCCTGGCGCAGTGGCGGAGCCGGGGGGAGCTCTCCCCAAGGGCTCCCACCCCAGCCACCCTGCCAGGAGGAGACGGCAAAGCGCCTGGTCTGCCGCTGCCCCTTGACGGGCTGCTAGTGTGGGAATGGGAACGGGAATGGGAACAAGACTTGCCAGCTCCAGGGGAGACCAGCTCCCGCTCTCTCTGGGCAGGGAGCAAAGGCTTGTCCTGGCCAGGCGTGAGCCAGTGGGTCCCCATGCCCCCGAGGGTTTGCTCCCTCCTCTCCAGGCTCCCTGTGAGGCCCGGGGGAGAAGCCAGCTCTCTGCAAAACAGCCCTGCAGCAGGAGCACATGGTTGCTGGGTGTATTCAGGCAGGGGACACCATGCATGGGGGCATCTGCTTGCACCCCCTCCTCACCTGCCTGCACCCCCTCCCCACTTGGCATCAGCCAAGCATGATGCCCTGGGGCGATGTCGCAGCACGATGCCCTTCCAGCCTGGATCCCTGCACCGGTCTCAGCAAACAGCCCTTCCCCGGCTGGGGATGGAGACCATGGCCTTCAAGCAGATGTTCCCAGGGGATGGAGAGAACTGCCGGCATCCCCTGCTCCGAGGAGCCCTGAGCACCCAGCAGGGACTGCCTGCATGACGGCCATCGATCTCCGAGATCGCGATTTTACTCCGTGCTAGTAGGCTTTAGGGTAAAGCCATAAACTCTGCACTAGCAGGAGTTCATTTACCACCCCAGCAGCTGTTTGCTTTTATGCGCCGGCAGGAGCGGGAATGGGGTTTCAGGAGCTGCAGACCTGCTCCTGCTCCCCAATGGCTTCTCTCCGTGTGCCCAAGGGAAAGCCACTGCCCCACACCAGGGAGGACGCGCTGTGCCGGGTGGGCGGCGGGCAGCTCTGGCATCGTCCCCAGGGGGGACACGCACAGAGGGGCCCGGGCACCACAGCCCTGTGCCGGGGGCTCAGAGGGAGCCAAGGCCAGCGACAACCACACTTTCTCACGCTCCCTCTGGAGTCAGGGTGGGACGTGGCGTCCTGCAGTCCCTGGCTCTGCGAGACGCTGGAAATCTGCCCCGCGCTCACCACGTGGACAAAGGCA
>NW_008823914.1:159041-160125 GCF_000699105.1 Pygoscelis adeliae
CCCTAGGGCACCACGCGCCGTGTCCTGGGCACGGTGGGGGACATGCCCTGCTCCTGGCAGGAAGCCGGTGGTCCTGCCCAGGTGAGGCCTCTGGCTCTGCCGTCCCCCCCAGAGCACCGCGGGAGGAGGAGCGCCTGCCGACATGGATTCACACGGAAATAGCCTATTTTGGTGGCGCAATCAGGCTGACAATGGAGTTACAAGGCTACGCGGCAATGCAGCCAGGAGCTGAATTTACACTGTTTACAATATCTCCTGCAAAACAACAACCACCCTGTTCCCAAAATCCAGGCTGGACACTGATATGATTGAAAACGAGCCCGACCCACCCCCACAATGTCGTTTCCTGACACTGTTCTGGCAGCCCAGGGCTATTTTGAGCCATAAGGCTCTGCCACGCTCTGCTCCATGGCACCCTGTGGGGTGGGCACGGGGAAGAGCTTGGCCCTGTCGCAGGGCACGGTCCTCATGGCACTGCAGGAGGAAGGTGATTTTGGCCAGAGCACAGCCTCACGCTCAGAGCACAGGAAGGCACCCGGATCTCCCAGCCGCCCCAGGACATGGGTCTCTGGGTTTTGGCCACGTTGCAAAATGTTCTCTCCCATTTTTGCACCAGTTTGGGATCTTAGGTCAGCCTAGGACACGAACAGAAAACATCTGAAAGCTTGGCAAGGTTTGCAGGATGGCAGAGGCTGCCCCACCCCTGCTAATCCACCCCTTGGCCCCAGTAAGTATTCAGGGGGATTTGCTAGATGGGACGGCCCAGCGGGATGGGGGTCAGCACCATGTCCCCCAGCCAGGCACGCTCGCAGGCTGCCGGCGGCAGAAGTGGCTCCGGAGGAGGCTTGGTTGTGTCCCCCGCCCCAGCCAGCCCTGCCCTGGCTGCCTGGTGCTAATAGGCACCCACCTGACAGCATCGATTTTCCTCCTAAAGGCAGAGGAGAGAATTGTCTCAACTATAATTCCTCAATGTTACATTTTTCAATTATATCTTGAGCTTGACACCGCAGTCACTCTGCTGGCGATTGCCTCCACACCTGCCCCTGCCGTGATGAATCTGAAATCATTAGCCCCGTGGCGACAG
>NW_008823914.1:160149-163040 GCF_000699105.1 Pygoscelis adeliae
GCCTCCAAGCCCTGCCGCGTGGGGAGCCGGGAGTGGGATGGGGATGCACCAGCACATCTGCAGTGCTGGCGGCCCAGGGCTCGTGCCCACGGGCATTGCCCTGTCCTCACGGCATTTCAGCCCCAGTCCTGCCCATTACAGCATCCCATCCTCACGGCATTTCAGCCCCAGTCCTACCTGCCTCCCGCCGCCTGCCCAGAGCAGCATCCCTCCCCCCCAACCCAGGCTCCTACCTCCAGCTCCTTGAAGAATATGCAGCTCCGTGCCCACTCCACGATGGATAAGAGGGTCTGGTCAGCCATCTTGCACATGAGGCCGAAGGTGCTGAGCTTCTCGTGCCGGCCTTTGCCTTGCTCTTGCTGCAGGCAGGCCAGTATCCGCGCCTTCACCTGGGCCTCATCGGGCTCCAGCTGCAGCAGCTTCAGGATGACCTCAGGGATGTCGGGGGGGGAGCTGCTGGGGTAGGTCTCTGGGTACACGTAGGCGGGCATGGACTCGTGTGCGTTTGTGTAGTGGTCCGGGTACTCGGACTTGATGGTGCGGTTGGGGAAGGAGGAGTAGTGGTAGCCGGCGAGTGGCGCGTGGCTGGGCACAGTCATTCCCAGGGACGGCGTCCCGTATGGGTTGCGCTCATAGTCGACGGGCGTCAGGGCAGCGGGGTTGGGCGGCAAAGTCTTGGACATGGCGTGAATGCTGTGGATGGTGGAGGACAGGCTGTAGTCGTTCTGCACCGGGGACATGATCTGAGGCACGGTCTCCAGCTTGAAGCCATTGGCACGGATCAGAGCTTTCTTCTGCTGCTTTAAGGCACGGTCCCGCTTGTACATGGGTCCAAACTTGTTCCTCCCTCCACGCATCCGATCAGCACGCACAGCTGGGGGGCAGAGCGAGGGCAGAGGTTGCAGTGAACCTGTGCAGAGCAAGACCAGCGCTTCCATGCAGCATGGAGAAAATTATAGGGGGGGATTTGGTAGCCAAATGGGGCTGGGGGGCACCAGGGAGACCTTCCCAGAAAGCAGCTGGCAGGACTGTGCCGCTCCCCGCCCCGCCATGCCCACCAGGGCCGTGGCATGGCAGGATCGGGTGCCTGGCCCCGGCTCTTGCCTTGCTGGTGTCACCCTCAGAGCCTCTGGGAATTGCAGGAAAGGAAAAGACATTTGGCTTTAACTACAAAATGGGCTGGGGGATAAAGCAGCTTGCATCCCTCACAGGCTGGGGGGACAGCCCGTGAAGCCCAGGCAAATGAGGGGGCTTGACACCCACTTTCATTTTTATGACCCCTGGCTCTGGACCATCCCTGGGATTTCCTTGTTTCTGCAAAGCCTGGGACCCCACAGCCCTCTCGGACCCTGGTTCACCTGCATCCAGGCTGCACATGCTTCTTTTCTGCAAATTGCTGCCCCTTTCACGGGCAGCACGACTGGTAGGCCCAGCTGGCCACACTGCACCCCACGGCAGGGCTGCACAGGCTTTCAGGCAGGAGGCTGCCCATCCCTGCCCGGGTATCAGCTACGGCCGAGGGGCTCTGCTGGAGCGTCCCACTGGCGGAGTCACTCTGACGGCTCCATCGCAATCTCCCGGCTGTAGCAAAGCAGATGTTCCCTCCAAACTCCAAAAGAAACCCAAGAATGTGTCAGCGCACAAGGGAGCAGGTGCTTCTCTGCAGCAGGAGCTCATCCCTCCACACCGCCCCGCCGCACTCCCAGGGGCTGCTGCCCCGGCCCACCCTTGGAAGAGCCTCAGCTCGCTGGAAGCTGGGAGCTGGATGGTGGTGCAGAGGGATGGAGGAGAGCGCGCCAACGAGCACAGCCCACAGACTTAGCATCAAAGGGAAAAAACCCTCTGTTAGTTTGCATCCCTGCTGACAGCAGGCGGGTCTTGCTTTTGTGTCTCAGCTGTTACCTCTGCCTCTCTTTCGCCTACTTATCCCGCGGCTGCTGGAAGCATGGCCAGCCCCCCCGGAGAGCCAGGGCACCTCCCAAACTCTCCCCAGGCAGGCTGGAAATGCGAAAAAAGGGTGCAGCAGCATTGCCAGGGCGAGCCGGAATGTGCTCCCAGGGGATCCGCCCCGTGCTTCCTCCTTCATTCTTTATTCATGAAAACAGCATCTCGCTGGGAGCAGGGCGGCCAGAGGCATCCTCTGAGGCAGAAGGTGCTGCAGCCCCCGGCTCCTGAAAGCCTGACCGCACGCCTCTGGGCAACAGACAGCTGCCCCGGGGCATTTCCTAACTCCAGGGGTACAAGGGAGATGGCCGACGACAGCATGTGTGCGTATCCCTGCCAGGATCCCCCACAGCAGACCCCCCTCACGCAGCCTGAGCTGGCACTGGCGGGTCTGGCATCCCGGGCTGCATACCCCGGCAATGCCAGAGCACACCGAAAGCCCAAATCTCTCACCCACTCAAAGTAATGTGTTTCCACCACCACTCAAGGCCGGTCCCAGCGGTGCCCAGGGATCGCATCCCAAGTGGACCCCTGTGACCCTAGTCAAGGGTGCACAGGCAGGGACCCCACTGGTGCTGCCTGCACCCCACACACACAGCGAGAGGTGCTCGCAGCCCGGTCTCACAAACCCTCCACAGGCAACCGCTAGTACACCTCCTTCCCTCTCCCAGCAAGAACACAAAGGGAGAAGAGGCCTTTTAATTCCCTCCTGCTCCACTTTTCCTGCCATTTGTGCCTCACTTGGAATCAGGAACAACTTGCCATTTGCCTCGTCCCAGCTCGCTGCCGGGAAGCAACTGATGCACCCTGACCTCCGGGGCAAGGGGGCCCAAGCAGAGCCACCCAGGAAGCGCCTGCACCCCCGGCATCCCCCCGACAAAACCATCTGCAGGCGGCCCCCGAGTCACACACCCAGCGTGCAGCCAGCAGGCACGGCGGCCGGCCCG
>NW_008823914.1:163226-164819 GCF_000699105.1 Pygoscelis adeliae
CTGTGAGCTGCCCGCCGAGCTCTGCCTCCCCTCGCCCACCTCTCCCTGCCCGGGCAGGGGCACGGGGGATGCCCGGGGGGGTGCCCAGGGGGTGCCCGGGGGTGCAGGCAGGCTTGGGCCAGGGCTGTGCTGCTCTCCCCCAGCCAGGCTTCGCTGCAGCATCCCTTCAGGCACTTTGAGGGGGGCCTGTATCAACACTCTGTCCCCAAAATCAATCATCTCGAGCTTGCTTTTGTCCTGTGGAGCTGGAGGCTCACTGTCAAAGCGTCACCTCAGATTCTCTGCCCAAAAATACCAGGAACTGAGGAAAGGTGGGCTCCGGTTTTTACCACAAAAGAGACTGTGCCATGAGAATATCACTCACTCTCCGCTGGGTGATCCCCCCCCGGCTGCCCGGCTGCAGGACTCCGCTAAGGAGCTAACAGCAGAAAAATAAACAAAAAATCCCAGCCGCTGCCCTCATGGAGTACGGGACCAAATGAGCTCCACGGCGAGCAAAAACTGCTGAAAACAGCCAAACTGAGACTGTGCCTGTCCCCCCGCCAGCCGCCCCAAGCGCTGCCCCTGCCTGCCTTCCCCTGGAGCCCCCAGCCCCTGCCCAGTGCCCAAACTCTCCTGCAGCACCGGTCAAAACTGCCAGAGCACGCACGGATTGATCCGGGGCACCAGTAACCCCAGTCCAGGGAGGAAAGCGAAACTGGGTCCTCTTTGGAGACAGGGCTGGAAGCTGGCCCACGCCGGGGATTTGCAGGGGCTGATTTTGCAGCTCGATGTTGTGTCTTACTCCTGCACCTCTGCTCGCAGGCTCTCATCCCACTCCTGGAAGCGAGCGGCCACTGTGCGAGTACACGCAGTACTTTCTGATTAACCCGCACTCTGCCCTGAGCTCCCGGGCAGGCGAAGCCCTGCGCAGCGAGCCCAGCCAGGTGAGGGGTCTCAGCCCCACCGGCGCATTTGGCCGTTTTCATCTGCTGCAAAATGTAAACGATTTCAGGGGAGAAGAAATGGGGGGGTGGCGGCTGACTCTGGTGGTGGGGGGGGTTTTCCGCATCTGCTTTTGCTTTGCGGTCGCTTGCCAGCGATCTGTCCCCCCGAAGGCATTTTGGTGGCCCGTGCTAAGCGTTGCAGAAACCACAACACACGACTTGGGGATGTTGGGGCTCGACTCTGATATCTCAATCGGGATCGGCTTCTCTGACATGAGCGAGGTGGCGGCCGTGGGGGATGTAATTGCACTCCCCGAGCGTCAGATGAGAAATCTGTTCTAAATGTCACCAAGAGGAAAAATATAATTTGTGGTGGGTCTGCAGCAGTTTATTGCGAGCCCCGTCATTTTTAACGTTTTCCTTAAGTCTCGGCTTCTGGAATTATGTGCTTAAGGAAAACAATAATTTCTACGCTATTTCCCAACCGTTCTGCCAGCAAAGAAAATCCTGGAAAGTTGAAGCCGCAGCAGCCAAAACCCCCGGGGAAACAAAACAAAAACAAAAAAAGGAAAAGCAGGAGGCGACGCGAAAAAACGAATTTTTTTTTAACTTGGGAGGGAAAAACGGAATCGAAGCGGCCGCGGGAATTACCGGCCCGGGGACGCGG
>NW_008823914.1:166230-166664 GCF_000699105.1 Pygoscelis adeliae
CTGCGGCGAGAGACTCGAGCCCCTCCCTGCTCCACCCGGGGCTGGTGGAGCTGCCCAGGGTCATCCATGGGGAGCAACGAGCCCCCCACCTCCCTGGGCATCCAGCCTGCGAGCGGCAGGACCAGCATGGGAACCAGGAGTCCCAGGGGCTGGAGCACAATTAAACGTGTCTGAGCAAGAGGAACACCCTGCAGCCGGCCCCACTCAACGCACAGCACCTGGACCCCCGGGCCCTGCCAGATCCAGCCCTGTTACCCTGCACCGGGCGGTCCTGCCAGCTGGCCAGCTGCAGGGAGGTGCTCACCGAGCCCGGGGAAAGCTGCGTGAGGAGCACTGGGGTGTGCAGCACCTCCTGACACCTCCTCTGGGACCACTACTAACGAGGTGATGGTTCGAACCTAGCGCCAGCCACTCTGTGTGGAGCAGACACTGCC
>NW_008823915.1:0-6706 GCF_000699105.1 Pygoscelis adeliae
TTTTTTTTTTTTTTTAAACATCAGAATAACTGCTTCTTTTGGGATTCATGAAGTCGTCAGGTTACCAAAAAAAAAATCTAGATGATACTCTCATACCTAAATGGCAGTCTTAACCTGAAAGTTATTTAGAATTGCGTATTTCCTACAAAAAAAACCCTTGCTGCTTTGTTTGCGAATAGGAAAATACTCAACTGCTTATTGCAGAATTGTGGCAGTCTTAACAGACTCTGTTACTTACTTCCAAGCTCTGTGAAAGAATGATGAAAAAAGCAGGAGTTTGGAAGACTGTGTATGTAGGAAACTTGAAGAGCTGCTTTAAGAAGACACTGTCAGATGGGCTCAGTGTCACTTACTTTCTCTTTTCTGTATTTGTACTCTGTTTCCACCTAGTAAGAAGTCACTTCAAATGAACAGAACATGCCAGCCGGTAAATTAGGAGTCAGAATGAAAATTTCTAATTTTAACCCATAATACTCAAATTAAACCTGCTATATTTGCTCTCCATGATACAAAAGATATTGGAGGACAATAAAACTAAATAAGGAAAACTCCCCTCTACATAAGGGCAGTCCATCTTTATTACCTCTTCTTTATTAACTTGAAACATTCCAGATCCAATCTACCTCACTGTACTTAATGGATTTTGACTTCAAAGCCTTCAGGTCCTCCTAATCAACATCCCTTTCCTTTCCAAGCAAAACAGAGCAGATGCAAAGCCTCAAAGCCAAATTCTGCTCATGCAGCTTCTCCGACTTCAGTGGAGTTTCACTTTCACAAACTAGTCAAGTCTGTAGTATTGCCAATACCTTGATAGTTTCAGCATTCAGTGGCACACTGTGCTCTTGAACAGGCAGAATGCATCTTCTAATGAGAACCTGGCATGAAAACTAAAATCCTTCTCCAATACCAATGGGCAACTTGCACTGTTATTTGTAACAGATACAGTCAATGCACTCATGTGATAGCATGCCCAATTATTTACACATCTCTCTGGCTAAGCCAAAAGTTATGCTAATAAGGTATGCTTTAGAAAGCATGACTTTACTTTTACACATTCACAAATGCAGGTGACTACATTCTTCCACTTACAGTGAAGACATTTAAAGAACTCACACCTGGATTCTAACTTTCTATAGGAAAGGCATGAAGGGAGTTTAATACCTGATACTGCAGCTTTTCCAGTCACAGGCGTTGGTGTAGTCATCAGAGAAGCAACACTTACAACAGTAGAAGTAGCAGTCTTATTCACTACTGATGAAGTAGACTGGCTCTGGCTTATACAGATTTGGTGTTGTTGTCCAGATGTCTTTGCTGTAGGAGCTCCAGAAGATGATGAACTGGAACCTGCATTATCTATTTGCTGCATAAGAGGCAGAGAGGGATAACAAATTCCTTTTCATGTCATAGATGATTCAACAATAAGCACAACTAGGGAGTATCTAGAAGTAGCAAAACCAAATGTCTATTTATCTATCACTAACAAGCAAGAGGTTCTCAAGCACATATCCAAAACCCATATACAGTGATGGTACATACAGAATGGAGGCTGTTTCAAGAAGACAAAGTGTAACTGTGCGCACAGGAACTGCTATCACAACTGCTTTGTTAGTATCTGGAGCCAGGTCCCTTAACTTCAGCAAGCAGCTAGGCCTCCAGATGAGAAATTTGACCCAGGAATGTTTCATGTTTCCCTGCTGCTCCGAAGTCCAGAGGTATCAGCAGAGAAATGGGAAAAAAGTTTGGGATAAAGAGGCTGGATGGAAAATTTCTATCTCTGCAGCTTCACTGAGAGCTGTAAAAACAGTGAGTAGCACTTAACGCAAATTTTAGCATCTGCACCTATATATGCTGCCTATGCCAGCATTCAGCCCTCTGACGGCAGTATGGCATCAACTCTCCACTTTTTAATCTTTGTCTCTCCACAGGCAAAAGCAGCAAGTCTGGGGGAACCCTCCCAGTGAACTATACACTGTCCTTTTTGCTGCATTCTCCCCACCCTGTGAACTCCAAGTCCACTCCAGATGGAAAACCTGCATCATCTGGATATGTGGCTGCATCCATGCACAAGAGCGTTCACTCTAGGAATGCAAATGTTTTACTTCCAACCTCACTCTATGCCAGAGCACCTTGTTGCAAGGCTGTGCTCTTATGACTTCCCTGGGGTGGAGAGGAGTGACATCCTTTGAACACAATCAGGGCTGAAGGACCGTGAACCCTGGCCACTGCCAGACTCTGAAATCTGTTGATGGCAGATTGGGCACTAAGCACTGTGCAGAGCCTGTGATCTCAGAGGAGCGACCTGCAGGCTAGTTACTGCTGGCTTTCATTGGCTTGCTGGATACAGAGCTTCAGGCATTTCACATTCTCCAAGTTTTTGTGCCAGCAACAGATTTGGTGCTTAAAGGCTGTGTAGGCCAAAAATCTGATCTGTATGATTGCAAAAGCTGTTTCAGATAAAGCCTGTCCTACCTACCTGAATTTTAACAATATTAAAAGCAAGAAAGTGCAAGTTTTAGTTTCTCTTCTCCCCTTGTTTCTTCACAGATATTACTTTGTGCCGAACAGCAAACAAGCCAACAGAAGAGTTGTGTACACTGTGCTGGAATACAAATAAGAGCAGATCCACCAGCAAAGCTGACTGAAAAGAAGAATACCAACAGGGGAAAAAAGCAGAAGTCCTTTCCTGGCGATTATACTGGCTAGAGTGCAAAAGTTATATTACAGAATATTGGCAAAGTTGTTTCTCACCTGGGCCACCCCGTTTGTGGGAAGGGCCATGGCAGGAGCAGCAGCCGTGGTGATAACACCTCCTGACACTCTCAGCACAGTGGTGCCAGGTTTGGAGAGCTGGGATGAGGCAGGCACTGATTTTATAGACCCATCTGATATTTTCATCAGTGATGTCTGTCCACTGGGTGCAGCCTTTGAAAAAGAATTCAGCACAAGGAAAAAGGTGTATTTATTTGGATTTTTTTATAAAATTACTTAAACCCCAACACAACAACAACAAAACAAACAATACAAATGCTTTTTGTATTACTGAAAAATACTTTCAAAAGACTTTTGAAAAATGCAAATTGTGGCAACAGTAGCTAGAACAAAATTACCACCTCAGAAATCAACTTTATCAAACTGTTCACTTTGCAAAAATATGCCTATCAATCTTGAATTTTGGATGATCAATTACAAGTACTCTTGGGGAGTTTGAATTTCATAGGGACCACTTGGTAGTTTTTAAAAGAAGGACCTTTGACAGATACCAAACCCAAAAATTTTTAAGAGCTTTAGCGGGTGACCCATTTCTAAGGTTCAAATATTTAGAGCACATTTTTGCACCTGACTGTATTCACTTCTCTAATTCCATTTCACTAAGAAATCCCAGAGTACATTTACAAACTAGCAACCCAAGCTTACACATGACCCACTTTGAGAATGGAAATAAAGCTTGAAAACTGTGGTCCGATATCTGCATATGAAAGTAGGCCTTCATGTGCTTTCCTTATCATAGTACAGCCAGCATCATAATTGTACAAAAACCAAAACAAACCAAACAACTACAAAAGGAAAAGCTTTCATAATGTGTGGCCGTGGTTCCTATACTTCATCTGACAAAATGCTGACTGGTAAGAGAGAAACACATCATTTGCACATTACCTGTGTAAACAGAGCTGTTTTCTGTCCAGTTATCACTTTTAGCGCTTGTCCTTGTGTGGAAGATGCTCCGACTCCTACACTGCCCTGAACAACGGAAGCTGGAGTCAGCTGCTTCCCAGAACTCTGAGGAGAAGGCTGGCCAACCAGAAAGGTGCCCTGCTCCAGAAATAAGTAAGGGAGGTTAGCACTTTGAAACACAGTTAAAAGTCAACAGAAATCTAGGAGTGTCAATACAGGATACAAGCCTGTGGCTGTAATGCAACATTTCATCTTCTAAAACAAGGCACTGCTAATTACAGTGGATGCTTCTGCACTAAGAGCTGGATACAGCCTTCTCTTCTTGCTGCAGAACACCACTCTGATGCAAGGGAAGGGGTGAAAAAGCCACAATCAGTTTCCTGTCTTGTCAGAGGCATCCACTACAATTTAACACACTTTATGCTCTTTAAGTTTATTCTTTGTGACAAATGCTGCTTAGCATACAAGATCAGAGAGGCTACTGCTAGGCTAGGCAAAAAAAGAGAGAAATCAAGACATTCTGTCACCTTCTCATTTCAAAATGTATTTAGTCCCCCCGACAAAGGCTATATATTCAGAGCTCAGCATACAGAAATCACAGTGACAACTGAAGGTGTGTTCTCTAATAACCTACCACCTGAGACCTTGCCACCCTTCCTGCTTCTCATCAGTGTTCAGTTGCTTCCCTTCAGAGGCTTCTTTCACCCACTATCACACATGGACGCCTTCACACAATCTTCTGTTTTCTCATTTTTCTTCCTTACTCAGCCTTGCTGTTTCTCTCCAATAATCACAGAATCATAGAATACCAGGTTGGAAGGGACCTCAAGGATCATCTGGTCCAACCTTTCTTGGCAAAAGCAGAGTCTAGACAAGACGGCCCAGCACCCTCTCCAGCTGAATCTTAAAAGTGTCCAATGTTGGGGGATCCACCGCTTCCCTGGGGAGATTATTCCAATGGCTGATTGTTCTCATTGTGAAAAATTCTCCTCTTGTGTCTAATTGGAATCTCCCCAGGAGTAACTTTTATCTTGTCTTTTCCATGTGACTCCTTGTAAAAAGGGAGTCTCCACCTTTGTAGCCATCCTTTAAATACTGGAACATGGCGATAAGGTCTCCCCTAAGCCTTCTTTTCTCGAGGCTGAACAAACCCAGTTCTCTCAGCCTTTCCTTATATGGCAGGCTTCCCAGTCCTTTGATCACCTTTGTGGCCCTTCTCTGGACCCTCTCCAGCCTGTCCACATCTTTTTTGTATAGCAGGGACCAAAACTGAACACAGTATTCCAGGTATGGCCTGACAAGCGCTGAGTAGAGTGGGATAAGGACTTCTTTATCTCTGCTGGTGATGCCCTTGTTGATGCAACCCAGCATCCTGTTGGCTTTCTTTGCTGCAGCAGCACACTGTTCATTCATATTGAGCTTGCTGTCTACCAGGAGCCCACGGTCCCTTTCCACAGAGCTGCTCCCCAGCTGGGTAGATCCCAGCCTGTATTGCGCTCCTGGATTATGTTTTCCCAGGTGCAAGACCTTACATTTGTCCTTGTTGAACTTCATAAAGTCCTTGTTACCCCACCCTTTCTTTATTCTCCTATCTCTACTGCTTTCCTCCAACTCTTACACATCCTACTGTTTAAGATAACTCTTCATCTCTGTCATATCACCTCTCTTGTTGTGGAGACCCTTTGGAGACGCTGTCTCTTCTCCACTCACTGCTTGCCCTGGTCTTACTCAGTGCTGCTTTCTCAGCCCGCAAGGAGCCATGAGGGTACCACCCTGCAAGGGGAGGTGAGAGGCAGAGATGTGCCAATAGCAACAGCAAGTGATAAAGCAGGTGCCTGGCGGAGGGGAGAGAGGCAAGGGTTGTTAGAGGGGATCTAGATGCCATAGTCCAAGAATGTTTCATGTACTACAGAACCACAGGATATCCACATATTACCACTGCAGCCTGAAATGTTGACCTGCTTCAATTAAGATGCTTACACCACTGACCTGGGGTGTCTGCTTCAAGATGTAGGATGTATAGGTGAGGTGCTGTGACAAGTTACTGCTTGTGCTTTGAGTTCCTCCTCCTCCACTATTCGTAGAAGAACCAGACTGGAGACCTGTAACCAGAAGAAAAGGCTTGACCCTTTGGTAACCAAACGATGTCAGCTGCTTAAGCATTCCTGTATACACAATAAATTGAAAACACTTTGCAAGATGCTTGCTGCCACACGTTTTGCAGCTGAATAATATTATCACCCGGTACAGCACAGTTCATATGTACTGCTGAGCTCTCTTACAGCTCAGCAAATGCCATGAATGAAAGAGGCTATGGGGCAAATAAGGAGGACTGGTGGGCAAGCAAAGCTCATGTCAGGCTGTTCTGAATTTTCCATCAAAAGAAGATGGTGTCCAACAGACGAACAGTCTTTTCATCAGTCTTTTGCGGGTTATGAATCTGCAGCAAAAGCCCCTAGAAACACTGAATCCCGCTGGCTTCTTCATTTTACTTTTGTTGGCTGTTCCAATGCAATTTTGTTAACAAAGTATTAGAACATGGATACCAAGCAGTGGTATTTTGCAGCGACACTTTGATATTGCTCTGCCTCCAGAAAGAACAGCCTGGACACAGATTTTTTTGCAGTCTCTCATTAAGAAACAAGGGTAAAAAAAATACTTATGTCTCTGTCATAAAAATCACAAGTATTTCCTCTTCCTCAAAGGCTGTGAGATTATTTCCTTGTCAAGGTTGGACTGCCCCAGCTGCCTCTCTAAATCTCCAGCAATGGGACTCCCATCACAAGTTCTACGGCCCAAAAATACCTTCACCAAGAGTATCAACTTTTTCAGTGACACGAACTCTTATTGCCATGTTGCTGGTATTTACAGCCTTATATATTAAACTGAATAATACCTCTTCCTCACTGCTAGTATCGGAACTGGGAGCAAAATGTTTACAGCAAATCCATCTCCCATTCCAACCCCCAGGCTCAAAAGGAGCATTCTGGAGAAGGCTCACGACAAAACTCTTCATCTGCACAGTCCAAAACCT
>NW_008823915.1:6730-8184 GCF_000699105.1 Pygoscelis adeliae
TCTTTTCCTACAGCAATAGCACACTAAACAAAGTATCGCCCATCAGAACTATTTTACCAATATTATTCTCCAGGTATTTCACAGCAAGTTTGATTCACAAGCCCATTAACAACAAAGTGTTTCTGCTGGTCTCAACAGCTTGGGGCCAAACCTTGTATCAATATTCAAAACTATTCATTTCCCTCATTCCTGATACAGTATCTTGTCCTTTTCAAAGTTAGTTTCTTATGTTCTATTTTCTCCAGGGTGTCATTCCATTACTTATTAATAGCTTTCACAACTGCATTCAAAACCATCTCAATCTGCATCACGAAAATGCAGTTGCCTCTTCCTACAGATCACAACAAAGAGTTGAAGATAACCCTTTGCTGAATTTTGAGGAAATACACTGTCTGCTTTCAGCACAGAGAGAAAGACATTGAGAGCACTGCATGAAAAGCAGTTTCATCTAAAACAGAAGACACATGCAAGATCTCAGTCTTAAAAAGCACCACGTACTGTGGTGTTGTGAACAAAGAAACCCCATCCCATCACTGACTTCCACAGTACCAGGATGCTTTACAGCAAAAATGCCAAACATATTAATTATGCAGTGATTACATTATTTAACTCATTAGATTTCCCTGCAAGACTAACTAGCATTATTTGTGGCTCGCAGTATGGCTCCTTGGGGTATCAGAAGCAGTTTTCCTTTCCCAGAAGGATTCTTGCTGTTGGTGGTGAGGTACAGTTTGGTGCCTGGTGGTAAGTTTGCCAAATTTGCCAGGTTGGTGGCTGGTAACTGCAGTGTGGCCATCACTAGAAAGAAAGAATAAAAAGAAATAAAACTACTGCTTGCAGAAGGTAGTATGCATTGAAATCTGCACAGGATGAGAGTACTAGGAGTGACATACAGCTAGCCTTTGATAATCTATACTTAGCTGTCCTAACCGCAGATTAATTCCACCAGTGATACACAGACACTTTTTTGAAGAGGTCTGAAGAAAAAAAAAAAAAAAAAAAAAAAAAAAGCGGTACCACTTATGGCTGCACGCCAAAGCAGCACAGCCATGGGGTCTACAGGCTTACTCCAGTCCAGAGGCCACACAAGACCTTTCAAACAGCCCAGAGCCTGAGCTAACACGCTCAGCTAAAGCCAGCTGTGTGCAGAAGCAGGCAGGGTGCTTCCGCCCACACTCCCCTAACTGTAAGCACTGGGGAAGATGTGAAGATGCGATAAGGACAGTTTGGCTCTTGTTGGTTGGATTTATGTGGAGCCCTGTGAGCATCTAAGAACCACAATGCAGGGCAAAAATGCGAGACCTGGCTCCATGAAAGTCTACTAGGTCTCTAGCACATTCCTCAGCATATCTGTCTGATATCCACTCAGAGAAGACCGCATGTTTTAAAGTACTTGTGCTCCCTCTTCCCCCTTACAAATAATGAGTTAACATTTTCTTTATTACTAATCTCAG
>NW_008823915.1:8249-12092 GCF_000699105.1 Pygoscelis adeliae
ATTTTGCACTGGAAGAAATCATTATAGAGCCCCAAAGACTACCTATAATGAGCTATTAACAAGGTGTAAAATTACTCTACCTGAACCTTGAGATGTACTCTTCTGAGCACCTGTGGAAGAAACTTGTGCCTTTGTTATAGTCTGCACAGGCTGAGCAACAATTGTCCCTCCACCTCCACTCACGATGGCTTTGGCTACACCTTGAGTCACAACCTGCTTCGGACCAACAGCCTTTGCTACCGAAGAGCTAGATTTTGCCACAAGTATCTGGCCACCACTGATAGCCACCGCTTGTTTCACTGTCGACTGTAAAGCAGAACCAACTGGAACACCAACAACCTGCAACAAACAAATATTGGGTGATGTGCTGCTGGCAAGAGCAATCACGTGAATTCTAGCTGGTACACTCCCTCCATCTCTAGACATTTCAGGACACTTTATACATGTCTAGTCACGTATAAAAGCTACTAATTGGGAAACAAAATTAAATTGGCAAAAGGCCAATCCCAAGTAAAAAGATAAACTGTTAGACACAACCAGGATTTCAGAGCACCCACAAAAGATTAAGTACATTCAAATTACAGGGCACTTCCATTTTTTTCTGATATATAAGCAATGGCTTAATTCCAGTTGAAGATAAAGCTTGCCTTGGCAAAGCACAGAGATCCAGACATTTAGTTTCAACGCAATCACGGGAACAGACTACCTGGGAAAACTATGGCCTCAAAGCAGAATCCACAAAGTGCTTCAATTTTATGTGTTGACAATAACTGCAGGCAAATATAAGTTTGCATACCTGCTCAAACAGGCAAATAAGGCAGTAAAAAGGACAATGAACTGTTGCAAATGCAAATACATATTTACTTATGCAAAAGTGAAAGCTCCCTATGTAGTCTCTGTGCTTGGCACATGATTTGACTCTATCCATAGTGGAAACAGGCAAGAATGGAGACAATTTCTGACACATATGTCATCTCATCACTGCACAGTTACCGTGCCTTCTCAGAAGCTGCGTCACTCCTGTCATAGCAGTACTGCATTGGCACAGACTCCTACAATAAAACACTTGAGTTGCCACTCAAGTAGGACTGCTTCCACCTCATGCTAGTTCTGGCTCAGCCTCTACCCTACTCCCTATTTGTCCTGTTCTTTTTCATTGCAGGCCTGCAGTCCAAAGAAAGAATTTTCCTCCACTTACAGAAAGACTTGGATGAGTTTCAGCAAGAGCTGATGATGGCAGCCAACTTTCTGGGTTGACAGACTCCACTTCAAAACCACCCCCACCCCACTGTTGCAATGGGTTAGACAGAAGTGGGAGATGTTCCCTGTACACAACAAAATGCAATAGCACCTGCTCACCCTGCTCCCTTCTCAAGCACTACAGGTAAGCATGGTATGAGCCACTCTGTGCACATGAGGAAACTAGCTACCCATGGCGCTGCTACCTCTGTCTGAGACAGAAGCAACCCTACACCCTTGAGAGAAGCATGAGGTGTTGCAATGAAACCACAAGAAAGCCAGCTTACAGCACACCAAAGATGCCCAAGTGCCTCATACCTTAGACTGCACCGTCCCCTCGCCTGTGCTCACGACCGGCTTCTGTGGTGACAAGGCTAACATGTGGCTCCCTTTTACAGTGACATACTGCTGCACAGAGGTCTGCGTGGTTGTCCCTGTCACTGGTAGTTGGGGTTGTTGGGGTAGCTCTCCTGGCTCCTGCTTTATTATCACCTTTTAAATAGGAAGAAATAGTAAATAATAAATAATAAGAAAAGCAAACACTATAAATCACTGGGGATCATTTCTGGAACAGCCTGTCTGCAAGAAAGGTCAGGTAACAGTCAGTAAATTCAGACGTGGTTCTTACATACCATCAGATGGACTCTCTAACTCAGCTCCAAGATGAGGGCTACTCCCAACACACAAATGTGTGAGGGGGGTGGCTGTTTTTACAAAGCATTCCAGATTTGAGAGGTGCTCACAGAAATTACAGAATCACAGAAATCACTAGTAATATTACAACTACTAGTCATACTAATGATGGACTTGGCCAGACCTGACTTCTTCAGGCCCTGCATCTCAGAAAGGAGCCAGAACACTTTAAGCTTTCAAATTTCTAAGCACCTTCCTGCTCAGAACACGTTCTAAACCTCAATTTTTTTTCTATCCTGCAAAATTACATCTGATATTATAGCTATAGATACTGTAAATTATTATAGCTGATATTATTCTCTTGTGTATATGTTTTATGTTTCTTTGTGACAGGCCCTAAATCTAATCGCTAAGATCAGCAACTCAAAGGCTGGGGTTTTTTTGCGTTAGATTGCTGTAGGTACTGTAACTGCATTCTTGCACCTTTTATTTGGATCACCTAATATTGCCAGAAACAACTTTATATTCTGGATAGTAACATTTAAGGAAATGTACTCACAAGTGGCAACATCTGACATTCAGAAATCACTATAGCATTTTTTAAGAAGCTCCTGATAAATTTACTGCAGTTTACTTTTACTGTATCCCACTAAAAAATAGCTTTAAAAAGATCAGCCTCAATACGACAGCGATTCAAAGAAAAACAAGAAAGGATGAAAGAGGAAATAAAAAGAAAGATCACAAGAACGGTAGAGCCACACGAAAAGAAAAGAAAACAAGATACATTTTTTGAGAGGTGCTAGAGAGCCCTTGGCAGCAAGACATACCGGTTCCAGTAACAGTCTTACATGCACTGGAAGTTATACAGTTTGTGGCACAAGTCAACATGAAATGGCATTACTGGGCTCCTTGTCCCAGCACAAAAGCCGAGAGAAATACCTTTGTAAAAGCTCCAAGTCCTCCAGTGACCGATTTGGGGCTTTGCACCTTGGAATGACTCCCAATGGGACAAAGGGGTGGCATGGTGGCAAACAGAGAATCCTCCTGCTGCGAATAGAAAGACATGGTGCAAGAATCAGTGAAATGTCCAATACAAGAAATAAAACAAGTGACTGCTAATAAAGGGTAGCATGGACCGTCTGGGCAGTCCCAAATTACCTGTACAAATAAGCCATGTCCAAAACCAGTCAACACTTAATAAAAGGAGTGTAACATACTTAATACAACCTATAAAGCAAGTTTTATTCGGGAAGTTACTTCTCCAACAGCAGTAACTGTTTCTTACCATATCATACACAGGTGAAAGAAATTGACCCATGTTTCCCCACCAGCTTTTTACACAAAGCATTTCAGAGCTGTAAAATTCAAGTAGGCTGAGGGTGGATTTTATCAATGTGTATAAAATACCTGATGGGAAGGTGTAAAGAAGACCGAGCCAGACAATGCTCAATAGTATCCAATGAAAGGACAAGAGTCAATGGGCACAAATTGAAACACAGGAAATACTGTTTAACTATAAGAACTATTTTTTTTTTTTAATTTAACAGTGATCAAACACTGGAACAGGTTGCCCAGAGAGGTTGTGGACTTTCCAGCCTTGGAGACACTCAGAATCTACTGGACACATTCCTGAGCAACCTGCTCTAGTTCACCCTGCTTTGAGCAAGCGAGTCGGACTGGATGATCTCCAGAGGTCCCTGCCAACCTCAACCATTCTGTGATTCTATACACAATCTCAGAGAGAGAAGACAATCTAAGAAGAAACAAGTTACAGAGGGGAAAAAATGTTCAATTTAAGTCTGCAAGCAAAATTCTCTCAGATGAATTTTTGCTCTCCTGTGACTAGAAAGACCTGATGGCACACAGTCTTTCCAGGCAGAACTCACCATTTGGCAGAAACAGTGAAGCTACCTAACTAAATGAGTAAAAAAAAAATTTCCACACCTGCAAAATCATGCTCCTGGCATTCCT
>NW_008823915.1:12107-16851 GCF_000699105.1 Pygoscelis adeliae
AGAAGTCAAATGCATTTGAGGAAGTTTGTTAATGGTTCTGTTTTGTTTAAGTAAAATAATTGTACTCTTTTACAATCAATATGAACTCCAAAGCCATGGTTTCACAATCACTTGGCCCATCCTGGGGTTGGATCATGACCAGAAAGCAAGCCCTCAGACTCTGACCTACTACTCCTGCCGTCTTCCTTGTACTGACAGATATGGCTGAAAACAGATTCTTTTTCAAACAGATTGGTTGTCTGCTCTGGTTCACTACATCGCTGCACAACTGGTAGCAAACAGGGGGAGGTGTGAAGACAAGGCTAGAGGCATAACCAGTCCTCTCAAAAGCAGCCTGCATATCGGTCATTTTAAAGTGGCTGAAGGAACACAGCCTTAAGTAATTAAAAAAATACAGAGAAAACTAGCACATGGTGAAGAGATGAAAAGTGGTGAGTTAAGCACAATCTGTAACATCACACTGAACTATCAGACACTCCCTCCTCTTTAAAGAAATCATAAAATTACAGCTTTTCCACCAATCAGAAGACATAAATCAAAACAGATTTCTGTTTACAGAGCTATGATTTTTATTTTTTTTTTTTTAAATATCTTCAGTTTTTAACTTTGCCCTGGAAATCCAGAACTCAACTGTTACTAATGACATGTGCCTACTTTGACTCATTGAAAACCTTTCAGAAAGAACTGTCCCAAATCAGTGAAAAATAAAGACTAAAGAATGGTTTTCAACACAGTTAAGTGAAATCCATCTGAGCAGACAGGCTTTTAAAAGCTGAATAGCTAGCTGCACACCTGACACTTAAAATGCTACTCCAAACTAATTGCTTCAGACAGCAATCTTCAACAGTTTTTCCCTAACAGACATAGGAAGCATTTCAGTTCCAAATGTAAAGTGATTTGCTCTCTGCAGGCTGACTGGCAAACCTGCCCCCCCACTATATCCAGAATTAATTATCTTGTGACTTGGAGACAGGGAAACACTCCTGTTTCCAGCAGCACACCCATCAGCTGCTTTCAGAAAGAGCCTCACTGACGCCACTTGCCTGCCAGAAATATCCTTCCTGGCACAAGATGTGGGAGAGATTTTATGTGAGACCGTTCAGCTCCATACCTTTTGGGCTTTGCAGATCAGAAGCATGAACCCTATTTATCACTGTTCGTTTACACATTTGGTTACTCCACTGTTTACACAAACATTTTTCTAAATGCAGTCAGTTGTAAAACCACTAAATGAGCTATTTTCAGGCTGCTAGGAGCAGCTGCTGTACAAAAATAATGAATGGAGTGAAGGTTTTGAGGTAGGCACCTCTGGTTTAATCACATACTGTCACTAACAAAGTGAAGAAGATCAAAGTCAGCTACAGAAGAGCTTTTTTGAAAGATAAGACACTTTGAGAGCTATGCCCTCCATGGATTTCCTTGTAGAAAAGCAAAAGAGCAGCGCCTTTAACAGAGGTGTAGGCAAGTCTAATTAGAGCTCCACAAAGTGACACTATCATCTTGTTTAACCACCATGTTCTCACATGGCTCCATCTGTTAGACACAGTAAACCTTCATATGAAATGACAACCAAAAGAACTTGCCTGAAATGCAGAATTTATAATACTAAAAAGCCTTATTTAATAGGAAGCTGGATTTTAAATGGAAAGTACGCACCTAATGAGAACATTACCTTGACAACTGAGGTGACAAAACTGCTCCCATGGGTCTTTGATACAGGAGATCCAGTTCCATGAGAGGCCTGACAAACACTGGTCAGTTTGCTGGTTGGGCTCCCTGCGTATCGGGAAATAAAGCAAATGTCAAGTGAGGAACAGGGAGCGATGCCACTGAACACATGAAACCACTTCTAACAAGAAACATGGCATTTCATTTCAACTGTCTTCTCCATGAGGTACGTCAGTGGGAGTTGGCATAGGCACAAAACAGATCCACTACCGAATTTCCACCTGCAGAACCCACGCCCCAGAGAAGGTACTCTCCACTCAGAGCTCTGTTTGATGCAAGCAAACGGTCAGGCACGTTCCTGGGACACTGAGGATATCAGCTACAGGTGTGACTATGTGAAATTAGGACAGTAAATGAGCTGCCAGTCAGAACTTGCTGCTGCAGATGTAACGCCCTCCACTGCCCAGAAGCCCTCTGAACCTACACTAGCCTCGGACACTGGCATGGGGTAAGGCTTGGAGGAAGCTGGAGTGGGAGGGAAAAGGAAGGCCAGAAAAGGAGGGAGACAAAGTGAGGAGTAACAAGAGGAAGGGACAGAGTGAGGTAGGGAAAAGGAAGAAACAGAAATAGGGAATGAAGACATAGGCTCCTGTCTGCGGAAGACTGCTCTTGCAAAATGACCATACAGAGGCATGTGCCACAGCACTCTCCTGACCCCCTGAGATGGATGTAGGTTCAGTGGTAAACTTACCCTACATTATCAGAGCGCATAAACAACACTGTTGCTCAGCAGCAGTTTTGTTACTGCTGTTGGTTTGGTTTGGTTAGTTTAAGAGATGCCAAAGCCATGGATTACACACATGAAAACACAGTAATAGTCTCTCATACAGTTGTACTACAATCTGCACTTAAATTTAGAAGTAAATGAGCAGCCATTTCTCGCAATAATGGAGTTTGGGAAGGCTGGTTTTCACAGAGCATGAAGTTTCAGATCTCACCCCTCTTTTTAAATATGATCTGTGACTTTGTAATATTACATTACACTCAATCCAGCCTGGCTGCTGTTGCCAAAAAAAACAGTTCTTGTTCCCTCATACGGGGGGGGGTCTGGTGATGAGGCTATCTGACAAAACTCAATTTGGGGAGGGGACGGTATTGATCTTCTGCTCTGCCACTGACCTGATCTGACTTGTGCAGGATATGGGGGAAGTGGCAGGAGCGCAGGGGAGGGAGAGGCAGCAGGCAGTTTCTTCCAGGCCAGTCTGTACTTACATCACACTAACGTGGTGGGAAACTGCACCTTTAGTGGCATTAAGACTCGTACAACCAAACCATCTGGTGCATCTACAGATCCTATCCTCCACGTACAAATCTTTACTAGGAGAACACAAAAGTTACCCAAACCATGATAAACCACATATGCAGAGTAGACAGTCAGGCTGGAAGTAAAGAAACAGAAAAAAGGCAGAAACCCCCCCAAACAAACAAACAAAAAAACCCCAACCCTATTGCTGAAACGGCTTCAGTGTTACCAAGAAAGCCCGAAAACATACTTTAAAAAATTCAGCTATGACTATGCTCCCTTTACCAATTCCCTCTGTGATGAAGTTAAAATGAACATGACAGCTGCATTCCCTCAGATAAAAGGAGGAACCATTATTAGGAGAAGAATTACTGCACCTTCCAACCATGCCCAGTGAATGGTTTGTGTGTTACACGGATGCTGCAGTTCACCACATGGCTATAGGCATCCTTCTGAGATGCGGGTAAGCACACACACATACACAAACAAGTGTGTTTTTAAATAGACAGCAGTTCTTGGCCACAAATCACAACAAATAAATGAGTTTTGAGTGACCTTTCCTCCAGTCCTGACACAAAGATTACCAATTGACTCCCATACCCATCACCCATCTCCTGCAGTTCAGTCCTCCCCCCCTGATCCTAGACTTATGTCACCACTGAAGCACCAAGGGAATCCAGTTAGAGGAATCCAAACCAGCTGGAATCAGACCAGCTAGAAGTTGAGAGCAGTAACAGAAACTAATACAGCTGTTATCCTGGCAACCCGGGTCTACTCAACCACTTCAACACATCTAGAGCACCGTACACTGGAACTTAAGACTGATCTGCAAGTTGTTGCAAGCTCTCCATGCTTTTTTGCCCATATCCACAATACAGTCCTCACCCAAGCACCCGTGCACTGTTTCTGCTTAAATCTCTGTGCATCACAGTCTACATTACTTCCTCCTCTTCCCTTTTTGCCTGCAAAGAACAGGCTCTCTTTGAAGAAGTATCTGTGAATTCAATTTGGCCTTACACTACGTGCTGTTTCCTAAAGGAAGTTATGTTAAAGTCTGAGATACCCTTAACCATGTTACTCCAGCCAACTGTGCAAACCAATAATACCTCCCTCTTTCTTTGCTGAATACTTTTCCATCTTCTCAAGCTGAAATACTGTTATTATACTAATCATTTTAAAGGGAGAATAAACTTGAATAGGTAAGACTAAGCCACTGCCTTCTGTGATCACGCTACACACCTGTGCTTGTGGCTGCTGCTGCTCCAACCATCTGTCCAGGCTTGTCCACAATAATATACGGATTATTAATGACTGAACTAGCAGAGCCTTGCTTCATGTGCACCGGAGTGGAGGTTGGGGTACGAGGTAGCGGAGATGGACTAGGGGTCGATATTGGAGAACCTTAAGAAAAAAAGTCCAATGCTTCTATCTTGTAAATGTTGTGAGAACATAAAAATACAGCAATAGTAGTATTTATTTAAATGGCTTAGAGAAGGAACATTTTTTGAGGATGCAATAACCAGCCTGAGCGAGATCACAGGACTTGGAGAAGGAAAGAGAAGACAGAAGGAAAGGAAAAGGCATGTTAAGCACTATGGCTCATACCTACCCTGGACATTCTCTGCCTATCAGGACAAGCAGGGTACAAAGGGACCTTGAGAATCCATCTAGTCCATCCTTGAATCCTGAAGGATGTTACCTAAATCATTCTCACTGCCAAGACCAGTCCACCCAAGGAGATGAAGAAAGAGAGCTGAGCTCCTTGATAAGCGC
>NW_008823915.1:16889-34250 GCF_000699105.1 Pygoscelis adeliae
CAGGCATTCAGAGCCAGGAACCAAGCAGTTCATGTAAAAAAGCTGTGCAATACAGCAGCCATCAGACAGGCATGGACGCTCTTGTCTCTTCACTGCTCTCACTACAGCAGAAGCCCCTGAAAGCAAAATCTAAAGTGTGCAACTTCTGGGTAAGAGGACCAGGACAGAGAAAAACTATAGAAGAAAAAAAGCTGCATGAGGGGGTCAACAAGAAATTCAGAGAAAAGGACAGGCAAGGAAGTGATCAGAGAAAGAGATGGCAGCAAGCACACTAAGCTTCAACTTCCTGTTAATCTGCTTTCTTGGCAGTGATTGACAATTAAAATGGAACAGAAATGCTGATCAAATAAAATCCCCATGTCATATAAACTGCTTTTGAAATCTGAAACAGGTGACACTTCTGAGCAGACAGCAAAGACTCAAAAATATTTAGCAGGGAAACATTTAAATAGCAAAGATCAACAGAGAATAGTCCAAGAATTTTAAGAAAGATAGGATGGCCCCTGTAATTCTTGCTTTCTGGGAAGCCTTGGGAAAAGAAGGTCAAGAGAAGAGCTTATTAAGAAAGAAGAAAGCACTTGGCATAGGTTAAAATGTAAATCAGCCTGAGTACAGTTTTAAGACGTCAAGGAAAAATACTGAAATTTAATAAAAAAAAAAACAACAACAAACCAGACACACTTGAGGAAAATTATTTGGGTGCAGATCATCAGAAATCACACAGACTGATAGCTGGAGCTTCATCCTCTCTACCCTGAACACCAGAAAATGAAGGGATGTAACAGGTCATCTTTCAGCTTTACAACATGTGACATGGCAAGCTGCAGATTAAAACTTTCTGATGTAAAACATCATCCAGTGGATGGCATCATGCCCAGGCAGGGAAGGGACTATAAGTGAAATGAGTAAACAGCACCTTGACCATGTTTGGTTCGGAAGCTATCAAAAGAATATCACATTGCTCACTGCAGTCAGCTGACAATTTAATCCAACAGAGGGTGGACTTTTGGAAGAGGAAGACCAAAGCTGTTCCACCTGAGGAGATACCGCAAGTACAAGAGGGACCACTTGAGTCTACAAGGTT
The DNA here is from genome assembly GCF_000699105.1 of Pygoscelis adeliae. Taxonomy (NCBI): domain Eukaryota; kingdom Metazoa; phylum Chordata; class Aves; order Sphenisciformes; family Spheniscidae; genus Pygoscelis; species Pygoscelis adeliae. The sequence goes on from NW_008823915.1 coordinate 17,974, forward strand.
GAACCTAATTATTAGCCCAATAATCAGAAAAAAAAAATTCTTCTTAATCCATCTCAGTTGTCTGAAAGCAGGAGGGAGAAGAATGGCTTCTTCCCACATACAAATACCCCACATGGAAGATGTGTCCTTGCCTGGGCCTTTCTGTGGGTAGCAGTCCAGTTAAAGACTATCATTTTCATACTTCAAAGCATTGGTGAACAGGGAGAGGACAGCTCTCATCCTGCTTTTGATCTGATGTGAAGCATTTCACACTTGTATTCTTTTTCCTTGAACATTAAGAAGTGTGTTTAGCTCCTTATTCTAGAGTTTCCTACTACCTGACATTCAAACATTGGCAGGAAATCAGGGGAAGGACACAAAACAAGTCCAACTGGTTCACTCTCTTGTTTTCCAGGGTGAAGCACTGGGTGAAGATAGGTAAACTAACATTCACCTGATACAATCTTGCAACTCATGGTGATAGGCTGGAAGGATTTTCCTGGCGACTCTGCAGGGCTTGGACTCTGACCTTGAGGCACTATTTTACAGCTAGCTGCAATGGGTTGAAAAGCTGAATTTCCATGAGAGCCAAAGGCAACTTTCTGTGTGGCTAACTTGGTGGGAGTCCGTTCTATCGAAGATGGCAGGGAATAAAACGTGGCATGTCTTTCAGTTTCAGCATTCCCAGGGAATCCTGATTAAAACAGGGAAAAGAAGAGAAATAGTTCTTAGGCTGAGACATCTAATTCCTTACTGTGCTTCTCTACACAAACAAAACTCAGGTATGACAAACACACTCTCAAATGAAGGAAGAAAAAGCAACTGGTGGGCAGCATTGAATGGGGAGAAAGTGGGGTAGGGGCTTCCTCTTGTGTAAGCCTGTTGGATTTGTCCCTGAACAGAAGAATAAAACGCTACCGTGCACAGCCCATTCAGCTGTGGCAGGTGATCAGCCACTTCTTAAACATTTTCTTGGAACAACCCTTCCATTGACCAAAAGCTGTTGGTAGATTCGAGTGTCCTCGGTTAGGGCTCCACATGACTAAGGCTGGATCTCCTTCGCAGAGAATCTCGCAGTACATTTTTTGGGGTAAGAGCACAAGGAGACCACCTGCTGCCTTTTGACCTGGGTTAAGGAATCCACCTTATCTGATGTAGAAGGAGATCAATTAACCTGGAGCTGAGGAGAGAAGCCACCGCCTGTCAGTGTAAGAAAGAGGCAGGTTTACTTCCTTCCTGTTTGCTGTAGCACTGCTCACCTAAAGGTGCTGCGTATCCTCCTGTTTGAATAAAAAGCCAGCGCATTTAAAATTTGGTTGCGTTTCTCCTTTTTTGACCACAAGAAAACACTGCATTTAAACAGTGGACATTCTTCTCGCTGAGCCAGAACACCGCCAGTGGCATTACAGCACCTACCAGAAAGAGCACCATGCAAGACACCAGCTTAAAGCCATTCCTTGAACACAGGAGTGTCAGGACAAATCAAGAAAGGCATCAGACCATGTTGCATGCGACCGTATTTTGAAATATAAAGTTGCTGTTTCCAGCAAGTTTCTCACACTAAAATGTGTAAACCATAAAAGACACCCTTGTTTCTCAGCCCAGTTAACCAAGGTCTATCACATAAGCCTTGACACCATGTATTTCAGAAAATAAAGCTAAATACTAACAGAGGCACAGTTTTTCCTACTTCACACAAACTACAAATCAGAACAGTGTGCCCAAGTGGCCAGCACGAGCTTGTTTCAGGCAACTCAAATGATCCTAAGGCATCAACTGCTGGCCCACTGCAACGGGCGCTGCATTTCCTGATCTTACAGGGGAAGGTGAGAATGGGACCATGACATGCACAGATGCCATCCCTTGGACAAATGTACACTACATCTTTTCATGTTCTATTTTCAACACCACAGTTATGTAGTCTTTTTTTTCTCCCACAGTCAACTCATGTTAGCCATCAATGTATATAACTGAACACACCACTAGACCAATTTCTTAAATCTATACACAGTCCCCAAAACATTCAGCAACTTAAAAAACCCTCTGAAAACAGTCTGCCAGGAACAAAACTACAAGTGCTATTCAACAACCTTTTTTCCAACTACATCCGCTGCATAAAGCTCCATATTCACTACGTTTAGCAAAACAGAGCCCACTCACAAACTCCGCATTAAAAAAAAAAAACCAACCAAAAAAACCCCCCAAATAAACCATAACAATTTCTGAATTGCTTTTCAGAGTACATTGAGGAAATAATCATCTGGGGTGAGCAAGGAGCAGGTAGCACTGGCAACCTTTAAGCCAAAAGAGCAATTAAGAGGAGGTATCCAGAAGAGCTGAAGTTCCAAGAATTCAAATTTCACCAATACCCATTCGCTTTACCTTTGTCCACAGAAGCATCTGGGCTGGAGTCCCGCAACTGTTTAATTGGCGAAGAAGCTTTGACTGGTGCTGGGATACTCAGTGGCAGTGGTAAAGATGCAGGAACGTCAGAAAGGTCAGACTCTGAAGACTGGGAGAAGAGATATTCCTCACCAAGGGAATGCCTATGTAGCTCCACATCCACTACCTTCCAGGAATAGAAGAAAGGACGACATCAATATTTGGTAGTTAGGTGAAGGTATAAAAAGTGAAAACAACTATACCTCTTCTTTTTATTTTAATGTCTGGAAACCTCTACCTCTCCTCCCCCCATCTCTGCATCAGGGAGACTTCCCAGAGGTCCAGCAGCACCTGAGCTAAGACAAAAATCTTGCAACATTTAACCGCCACTATAAAATAGCACATCTCTCAGTCCGTGAGGAAATCTGAATAGTGAACACTGTAAGGAATACAGAGCCCAGCTCCAAGCATCCCATTAAGGAAAGGACTGCATACCCACTTAGGGACAGGCAAAAAACTGCAGCTTGCCTTTTCTGCCTTTTTTGATATGGCCTTGAGAAACACACCACATTATCTACTCTTCAAAAGTGTTCTTTAATCATAGTAGTAGACATCTCACATTAATGTTTTCTCCACAGACCGAAAAGCTGAAGTAATGCAATTTCACCATAAAAATTTCCATTCACTACAGTAAAAGGGGAAAATAATACAAAAAAACCTTTAGGGATATAGCAAACTGAGTTATTAATTCATTTATTTTATGTTTTAAGAGTTCATTTTCCATGAAGATACTGAATCTTGACAGACGCAGAAACTTAGAAGTACTTAATATACTGCAAAATTTCAGCAGTATAGTTGGGTGATCCCTTTAACTTAAATTCTTTATATATGAGATCTGCAGCACAACAGAATGCAAATCAAGACATCTGGTATCAGAAACTCCACAAAGAAATAAAAATGAAAACTGTAGTACAAGTTAAGCTCTTTATGAAAGAAGAGCTGGAAACAGTCTCCCCTGAACTAGAAAGGGGAAAAAGTGACTGTTGTCATGAATAGTGACAAGGTGTCATAATAATTTAACAAGAGAGAAAAATCAACATTCCGGAAATTGTGAAGTCAAATGGGTCTTTGATTCCTTAAGGGAATCAAAGTACGGCATCCATCCCATGACCCGTTGACTCACCGTTTCTGCGCCAAGTGTCTGCAGGCCTGTGTAGGTCCTGTCCAACTGGGTAAAACAATACAATATATTTATATTAACCAGGGCAAAGCCATGTATTAGCTAGAATTTACAATACAATTTGTTTGAAAGGGGTTCAAACTATGTAAGTTGAGCAGCAGTGCATCAAATATTTTGAGGCCACAGGGTCAGAAATCTGTGTGCTGTTTAGTACCCTCTCTTCTGCAAAAAAGCCAACCACAATCCAAAGCCTACACTAAAGCAGAAAGGAGCAAAAAAACTGAAGGAAATGAGATTGTTGGGGAGATGGAATCATAGAATGGTTTGGGTTGGAATGGATCTTTAAAGGTCATCTATTCCAACCCCCCTGCAACTAGCAGGGACATCTTCAACTAGATCAGGTTGCTCAGAGCGCCGTCCAACCTGACCTTGAATGTTTCCAGGGATGGGGCAATTATTATCTCTAAGAGGAGCCTTTGAGGAGTGTCCTTTTTTTATTCCTGAAGTCAATATAAAGAAAAAATAATGAGGAAAAAATCAAAGAGACTTAAACTAACCAGCACAAAGGCTACATTTGCACTATACTTTTGATTAAATAACTGTTCACACTGAGTATCAGCTGATGAAGAGGCAGAAAATCCCAGAGGCATCTATTAAGATACTTATAGAGAGAAGCTGGGTTTGACGGGCTCCCGGTGCTCCGGAGCCCAGGGGCAGACAGGCTGCCAGCCACAGAGGGCTCAGCTCACTCACATCACCTCACAGCTGCCACAGGCTCAGTACGTGAACAGCAAAGATTTGCTGATTTGAGTTCTCGTGTGCCACGGACTGGCTCAGTTTTCTTCTGCAGGCTGGGCTTCCTTTGCTGCACAACATCCATCATACTGTTACCAATTTCTCCCCAAGTTATATCCCTCCAAATATATTTTACTCATCATCTGCATTAAATGTCCCTAAGTTCCAGGGGAACATTTCCAACCTTCTCTACTGTCTATATCTGGGGTTGCAATGAGGTAACTACATTAGCAGGAAATTCATTAATGCAGGCAGGGTTTAAATAAAACTAATCATGCTGCTCAAAGAAATAGGAAACTAAACCAGCTCAGGACTTAATTCCACTAACGCTAGGGACTACTAATTAAAAGAAAAACAAGAGCAATGGCCTAGTTTTTCAGGACTGCTGCATACTATAAATCCTATTAAGTGTCACAGGACAGGTGAATGAGTTGAAGAAGAAAGCTCTCTTCAAAAAGAACAAGGAATGAATGGGGAATCTCAGCCCCTCCCTGCCCACTCTACCAACAGAGAGAATCTCTAGCTGATACACGCAAGTGCTGAAGGAACAGAACAGGTATAGCAATCACTTTACCAACAGAAAGATAGCCCTGCAGCACCCTGTCAAGTTAAAGCCAGTGAGAGCACGATAAAAATCTCAAACTGTAGGGAAGCAACAGGTAACTCCTTTGTTGCTCTCAGCAGAATCAGTTCCAGCTTCTGCAAGGCTGAGTTCCTTGACTACGACATCACCTCCAATATAGCCAAGGTAAAAGGCTTTCCTGGACCTTTTTGATTCTCCAGCTCAACTTTTCATGTGCAAAAAACCAGCAGGACATACACACAAGAGAGAGAGGCAGAAGCACATGCACAAGCAGAGCCTCTTCGAGATTATGCAGGAGAGCTCATGTAATTGCCTTTCTCTCAAATACCTTCAAATTGTGTATGATATCGATCCTCTTGTTCTGGCTATCCTTGAAGTGTATCTGGACTCTCACAGGGAATTCTCCCCAGCCTCTCCTGGTCAGGTGAAACGGAGGTTCTCTGGAAACAAATGGTGATTCACATTTTGGATGCAGAAGTGGTATAGCTTTCACCTACCTCTTTTTCAGAAAGCCAAAGGCTGCTTTTCTGACAACTAAAGCTATCATCAGGCCTGCTCTTCACCACAGTGAGAATACAATCACAGAAATGAGAATTTTATGGCTTTGGACAGCTGAAAACACACTTTTATTTTGCACAAGGGGACAGGGAAGAAAATGGTAAAACACTGTTGGATGAGAGAACATGGGAAACAAGTGTCTTTGGGGGGCGGGAGGGAAGGCTGCATAATGCCAAATGAAAAATACTTGTTTCAAAAAACCCCAGGTCAGCTCCTAGGACACAGCTGCAAGGTGAATTTTCAGTGCAGCATTTTGCAATCACTTTCTGCTATTCCCTATCTAGTAGCAAGAAGGCACACGCTTCATATAATGCCAAGAGAACAACATACAGACAACAAGGAAAAGCCATCTCAACCACTGTCATTCTGCAAGCTGAAAAAGAAGGGGATATTTATCTCTAACATTTACCGTTACTTTGTTTGTATTTCAGCTTGTTGTTATTGTAAATCCCAAATGTAGTTTTGCAACGGAACAAAATGCAAGAGGTTTAAAGGCTATTTTTAGTCCAGAACATTAATGTTCACTACAATGACTGGGACTGTGCAACAAGAAATCAATTAACTAGATGGGATTAAAACAGAAGACAAACAGCACTGACATCAGATACTGGAAACTGAGAAAGGCACAAAAAGACAGCAGTCAAGTGTAATTTAGTATGTTATACAAGCAACACAAAGGAGTTTGCTTTCATCCTGCTCAGGGTTGCCTTCTCAGAAACATTAGTGAGCCTTACCAACACGTCTATCTCAGATATGCCTTTCTGGAGTTGCCTTTCAGTCAGTTTAATTTTGCCAGAATTAAGTTGCCATTCTGTACCTAGGCAGTCTCCCCACCTTCCTCCAGGCAGGCAGCTGAACGTCCTGTGGAGAATAATTTCTTTGGGAAGACACAAAGTAGTTTGAAGGTATCCTCCCACTGTCTTGTCCAAAGGAGCAAGAATGAAAGATTGACAGGGCATTTCCCTGCAACAGTCAACAGAGAACCAACCCCGCTCATCTCATTAGGGTCACAGCTTTGAATACAGGTTTGGGAGAGGACAGAGAAGCTGCCCTGTTACTGTAGCACCAAAGATGGGAAATTCCTTGAAGCACACAGCCAACACCACTGATCTCACTACAGTAGAGAAATATTTGGGAGAGGAATAAAACCTCTTGCCCAAATGCACATGTACCATTAAAACAAAAGAGCTTTCTGAAACTCCTCTTTCTTTTCCACACTGGACGGGGTGGAGGTAGAGAACACCTCTTTTAACAACAGAAGTCTAACCTGCACAGCAGACAGTGTAATGCACACAGGGAATGCACGAACGCACATGAGTAACATGAAATGCAACAATTAAATACTTTTTTTTCCAGTAGGAAAATCCAAAACAACTGTTTGGCACATTTGCTACATAAAAACTAACTTATTTTTACTATTATTTTGGAGTAAGTCAAGCCAAGCCAGAGGTTAAAGACAGACATGGAATACAAAACCAGGAAAAGAAGTTGCTAACTTTCTAAGAAACTTGGCATAGTAAGCCTGGCAAGCATAAAGACTGGAATAATAACTGGAATAATTCCTTATTACCTCACTTCTACCAGGTCATTAGGTTTGTAACTGGGATGGAGGAAGAACCAAACTTTCTTGACAAAATGATTTATGCTGGGTTCTCTCCGAGAGCCTCGGACATACACCATCCATTTATGGGTCGACTGATCATTTTCTTCTCTCTTGTCAGGGGGAATGTACCTGACAAAGAAATTAAAAAACAAACACAAGATAAAAATCCCAAATAGATAAATACCACAAGAAGTATTTGGGAAAGACTAGGCAAAAAAATTAGAGACGGTAAAATGCCTATGTGGACCTTGCGCCCGATATGGTGCTGCTCATTATTCGTTACTCTGACGGTTCATCCAGCTCTTCCAAAGAACTCCAGAAACAGATACAGGTCCCATAATCTACTCTGTGCTTCTAATACATTTCCTCAACTTTAGTGCACAACAGCCATATGAAATCTGTTCATTTAAACATTTGCTTCTTAATTAGGCTTAATTTTAACATTCTACCACTGTCAAATCCCCTTCCCCCTCTTTTCTGAGATCAAGAAGGCAAATCACTCCAGCAGCAGCTCTGCTACCGTAAATACAAAAAATAACAATTCTTACAGATTTTTAAGAAGCTTGATAGTCAATACTTGGTTTTGGGTCCAGGCTTAGGTAGATTTTCAAGATGCATTTCTAACACCGTAAGCCTCATCAGCAAATGTTTGCTACGTTCTGTGCAAGAGGCAAAGACTGACTTGAGTAGTGCAGGGGTGGAGAGTTAAAGCCTGGGCTTGTCCACAGTTTCCTAAAACGAATGCCTTTCTTCACTAATTTCCTCAAAGTTCAAAAGTTATGTATATTTACCTGTCTCAAAATTTTTTTTGGAAAAAAATTATAAGTAAAAACTGTACGAATTAATTTCTGCAGACTATGCTGGACTTTCACAATTTTCCTCATTCTGGTGGTTTGTTTTGGGTGGGTGGGTTTTTTTCTTTTTTTTTTTTTTTTTAAAACCCACATTGTCCCTATGGACCCACTGAATTAGCCATTAGGACAACTTGCTTTTCCAAATTTTCATGGAAAAACTTGGGATTTCTAACTGATCAGAAAAGGCTGAAAGACTCCCCTTCAAAGAAACAGATCTTAAAACCTCTCTCTCTATATATACATAAAAAAAACCCCAACTACAAAAACACCTGTTCCTCCCACAAAAAAAAAAATCATGCAGACACTCAAGGAGGGCAGCCTTGGGTACAGTGATTATTCAAGGGCAATACCTCACGTTGTGACAGCTTAGCAATTTTATTCGTTTCCCAATTTTAACCCCTTGTTCCATTTGATCCTGAAATAAAGGCCCATCCCTCAGACTCTGAATACTAACTTGGAAACGTTGCCAACGACAATCGTTTTCTTCACATAAAGCCGTGAAGTCTCATCATTTGACAGTCCGGCATTTCGTTGTCCTGGTTTTTGAGAGCTTGAAACACCCGAACTGTCCTGAGGGTAGGGGAAGAAAAAAAAGGCAAACAAAAACCCAAACATTCCTCTTAAACATCATTTTGTTTGGCGCTAGAAAAGTAAGGTGTTGTTAAAAAAAGTAAACCTGCATAGTTAAATGAGAGACCAACAATGAATCATCCCTAAAAATACTTAAATTGCTATCTAGGCACATTTAAGCAACTCAGGCATGCAACAATGATATACTACCTAGCCAAGTGTACACTGCATGGCTTAACTGAGTGTACATTATGCGACATACCATGGATCTGAGCCAATTCAGCTTGGGTTTCAAAAGCACTGCGACTACACTTTCTGAAAAAAATCAAGCATTGCTAGAGTGGCATCATGTTGGTCACTAATCAGAAACAAAGCTAAATCTCCCACAAGTGGCTTCTGAAAATCTAAACCTTTCTCGTTCCCAGGCTCTGCTGCTTTGAGGGACTCCAGCATTGCTTCACCGTAAAGAATGGAGGCTGGGCTTGAGACAAGAATTCAGCTCCAACTCAACCAGGATAGCAGTCAGCCATACCACATCACTGACATCAAGATAAGCCTACAAACCCACAGCAATTCTTGGGCATAATAAATCCAGCCTAAGCAACCTTATAACATAACCTCAGCTATTAAGCAGTGACCAAGACTCCCTGGTAAAATGATGACATGACCGCCCACAGTGCCAACATAGGCTGCACTGTTGTCTGCATGGGAACGAGAGGCTTTTCTACGACTCTGTTGGATAAAGCGGCTGTCAAGAGAATAAGGGACTGCCACCCTCTCATGAACAACAGAGTTGGTGCTGCAGCTTCCTGGAGTGCACTCCACTGAGCACTCGTCAGACGAGGGTCAGTGTGGGGAGCAGTGGATTCACTAGGAACCACTACACCTCCTCTGTTAAGTCAGTGATGCCCCAAACTGGATCAAGGAGCCACATAAGGGTGAGATGCTCCTGCTCCTCATCATTCCCTCAGCCACCTCTGGGCCACGGGCTGCATTGGTTGGAGATGTACCAACATGCTACACCCAAGCAATACAACTGCTCCACCAATGCCCCCAGTGCAGAAACAAGTTACGTTGGTTTGGTGGTTTACAATATAGGCGGGTCCACATTACATATTGTATATCTGCCTTCTGCTACAGACCCCAGGCAGGGTTTTAGCAAACTACAGCCCTGTTATCAAGGGTGTCATGCTGCTCAGCGGAGGCAGAATCATTGCTCTTTCTGCCACGTATTATTGCAACTTGTTCAGCTGCAGAACGTAATCATATGCAATGAGATATACCCACCCCCAGTTTGGGTTAGAGGCTGTACTCCTCTGGCAGGCCTGACAGCTTAAAGGAACTGAAACTGAAGAGTTTCATCTCACCTAGTAAACTGCATTTCACCTGCAGCCGGTAAGAGAGCCTCCCTGGTGGAGCTAACTGCAGCCAACAGGTAAAGCATTTCTGTAGCTCCATGGCGAGCCATAAAGGGAATAGAGCCAGGTCAAAAATAACCCAGAAAAAAGTATGGGGGAACAATGAAAGAAGGTATTTTTAACCTGGGTCAGTCTTGTTCAGTTAAGCGAACAGTGATATTAGCACAACAGCAAGCAGTGCCACCAAGAGAAAAACAACTCAAACTATGCCCCCAGGCTCTACCAGCTCACGCTCCCAGGGTGAGCTAATCCACTGGTGTCACTATTTTCTCCACAGGCTGCTGAGGAGGCCAAACCCCAAACTCCAGTGGTTCAACCACTGTAAGCAATGCAGTCCCCATGGGCACCCAGGGCCAGGCAGCAGCATTGCTTCTTAAAAACACTGCTGGGAATGACACATCTTGCTCTTCTCTCCAAGCTCTACCCTTCCTGACCTGACTTCCATCTGCAGAGCAAAACCCTTTGCTCAGGCTGAGAAACACCTCCTTCCCCAGAAGCTACCAACCAAGGTAGCAGCAGACAGCCAGGCTAACACAAACGCTATCACCGCTGCCTGGCTGACCTCTCTGTTGGGTAAGACTGAGTTAAGAGGAGTTACCCAAGTTACATACACTTCAGTTGGCCTTACAGCAAAGCCAGGCTGAGAGAGTGGGAGCAAGTGGTTGGAGAGGGTAAGAAACAGATCTTCAGCAAGGTGGGTGAAAACGTGAAGAGCTCCTCGTGCCAGCACTGAGTCCAGACAGAGCACACACCTCCAACAACTTGACCACCACTCGAGTTTTACTTTACCCGGCCAGTATTTCTGCTCTGTCTCTGGTCCAGGCTGTTTGTCAGCCGCTCGTCTGCGTCCAAGTTGCCATTGTCTTTGTCCAGGAGAAAGTCATTGTGCTGAGAGAGCGAGTCACTCTCGGAGTGGTTGGCAGATGGAGTGTCTGAGCCCTGGTTAGCTGGAGACGACGATCTGGAGGGTGATTCCAAGAATTTCTTGATTGAAGGATGATTAAGAATTGTCGCATCACATGACCTGGTCCCCTGCAACAAAGAGGTCAGGCAGATCCATCACTATGTCCCTGCAGCCCAGATAACAATGAAGCTGTGCCAGAAGCAGAGCAAAAAGTCAATATATGAAGAAAGAGCAAATATTTAATCAGCTGCCTTGCAGGAAAAACATATGCCGCAGAAGATAAAAGCTTACAACAGTTCTACAGAAACAGGACCCCAAACTGAACCTGTTCCTTTAGACCTTTTGACCTCAGAAATCCACCTGGTTTTAGAAAGGAGGACTGCAGCCTACTGTCCCTTTGAAAATAACAGCTTCCCTTCCTGTGCAGACACGTATGGTCTCATACCATACGAAAGACCACAGCTGCTCGATTCCTGCGGGCAAGCAGGGTACATAAATGCATCAGGCTCTTTACTTTTGATACTGACTGGCAGTCTTGCCAATGCCTATGAGGCAAGCTACATGTATTAGTACCCTGTCTGCTCCCAAAGCTTAACGGAGGATAAAGAATAATGTGCTTAGGCATGCTTGCAAACTTTCCTCAAAATGGACATCTTAGAGCTAATCTTAGATCCTCCTAAACCTGCAAGGGGGAGGATGGGGCATGTGTGTGTTTTTAAATCTCTTCTGTTTTTTTTCCATTACTGTGACAAAGGCCCAATATACTTTTTTCCTGCGTTTCCTTTTAACCTCAGAAGCAGCAAGGAAAACACTCATCAGTCAAAGCAAGTGTCCCTCGGCCACTTCTCCCAGCCATCAGTCCTCCCTGTCACCTTGCTTTGATGATGAATCAACTGAAGGCAGCAGAAACACCCCTCTGCCAGCAGCAGAGCACCGACAGATAAGCTCACTCCAGCTCCTGAAGCCACAGACTCACACTAGAGTTGCACTGACAGCTTTTCTTGCAGGCAGTACCAGCTGAGACTTTCTTCTTCCCTGCCCGAACCACCTGGATCAGCCAGGCTGGCACAGTTATTCAGGGGGAGGGGGCAGGTCATAAAGGAAAACAAATCAAGAAACTGATTTGGGATTTGTTTGTTTGTTTGGTTTTTGTTCGTTGTTTGTTTTGTTTGGAAGGGTTTTTTTTTTCCTTTGCAGGGTTATTTTTAATCCATGTTAAGTTCCCTGATCCAAAATTCTGCCAACGTGATGGAGGGGGTGGCATGGGGAAAGATACCAGCGCCACTATGGAGCAGCAGAACTGCTCTCAAGAGGTGGTAGCAGGAGTGGAGTTAAACACTGATCCACCTTGGACTTCAGAGGTTCATTTGAGAGCTTACTTTCCAGTTGTCTGTTAGGTCTGTCAGCAAAGCAACTACCAACTCTCAATTGCCCGCTCAAGAGAACTTAAGAGAGTTATATCCATATATCCAACGGTGGGGGGACACTCACAACATGACCAAAAACCCCAAAAACCCAAACCAAACCACCACCAAGAACCTTCCTTTTTTTCTTTTACCTCTAGTCAAGTAAACTGACCAACACCTTGTCCACTAATTTGTGGGAAAACATAATAAACTATAATCATATGGAATCATAAGCCTCAAAAACCCAGCAGCAGTAGGTTGAAGAACTGCTTATATTTACAAGAACAGGTTAGGAATTTGCAAATCATCTTCCTAGAAGTTCTGAATTAAAGTACAAAGATTCCCATTCTACCAGAAGCAGAAACAAGACAATCATTCACTGCCAACCGCATCAAACATACATTAACCACACATTAAAAACAGACAACAAAGAAAACTGAAACCAGTAACAATTTCAAAATAAAAAGAGAACTGATTTAGCCTGCATGCAAATCAGAACTTTTAGAAAACATTAAAAATGCAATTGAATATACCGCTACACTAGCCATAAGCTCATAAAAACTGCAGGAAAACTAAACAAAGCAAGGATGCACCAGTAAGTTTTGTGAACACTTCAAAACCATGACAAAAGTTATTATTTCTGGCAAGTGTGAAAATCAGCAAGGAAAACAGAAACACCCTGCATGGCAGAACAAGTAAAGAACAGGGGACGGTGCAAGCTCTTGCTGACACATGATGACATCAGATTTCAAAGATCAGAACCCAGCTTACATTCTTCAGCTGCCTACACAAAAATCAAGGGGGAGAAAGAATCTCCAAGCATCCCAATACTACCATATAATCTTTCTCAACCCCAGTTGCTCAACTCAAGTTCAGTGAGGGAAAAACAAGCTGGACTTTTTTGTTTTTACCCTCTTCCAAGTCTTTTGGAAATCACAATAGGAAAACAGCAGTAGCAGGGCGAGTCATTGCTTGGAAGAAAAATTCTCATGGTACTAGAGTGAAGCCCAGGTTTGCAGCATCCATCTACAGTTTTCAAAAATCAGCTCTTTACTGGAAATTAGATCAATTCCCTGAATTGAATAGATGGTAACTAAAATACCTAAACTGGTAGTGAACCGCATGTCAATCAGGAGTCTGCCTGAGTAACAAACAACCTGTGATTACCAGCCCATTATGGACAGAGTGCTCAGAACTGGGGTTTAACTAGTAGGGTTTGGGTTTTTTTTAATCTCCTTGTGAATTTTTAATCTCTGTGCGATCTCTCTTTGATTTACTTCCTGCTTTACTGCTGCCATCAGTCTGTTTGCCAAACCATTAACAGACCGGCTGCCAGGGTAAAAGGAAGATGGTTTCAGGGCACTGCCCGAGACTCAAGAAATCTTGATTTTTATTTTTTTTTCCTGAGAAGTTTCAAAACCCATCTGCTTCCACTCTCCTCCTCTGAAATGGGAAAACATGTTCTCCACTTTTCAGGGCTCTGCAAGGACAAACTGTGGAGTGTGTGAGAAGCAAGGTGCTCTCATGCAAGAACTAATGAAAAAAGCACAGAGTATTTCAGAAACCAGAACCAAGTGCTGCTGAACAACTCAGCTGCCGAGTACCTGAGGCTCAGCTGGTGATGCACAGGTCTCCTCTCCCACTGCCACCCCATGTGCAGATCGTATTCCACCATTTCAGAAAACTGCATCTCAAAACCAAACATCAGCTGAATAACCAGTGAACTACACATCTTCCTTAGCAAATATTCCCTAAAGTCTTATTATTCCCAAAGTAATTTTTACCTCTCCAGCTTTAAGAAGACCAGCAGATGCGTAATAGTTAGCCACAATACAGGCACGCAGCTTATCCATCATCCTTCTTGCTTCAATCAGGCGCTAGGAAAAGAAGAGGTAACATAGTAACGGATAACCACTGCAGCAATCCCCATAAACCCCAATACACCAGGACCTTATGTATTTTTAAGAACAAAAACTTTATACCTGATCTATAACTTCAATTTCATGTTCTTTACTCTTCATTTCAACTGCAAACTGTTCTTTTATAATTGTCTCAATCTTCTGCACAGCAACATCTCGAGCTGTACAAGGCCACACATGAAAAATAAAAAAGAAGGAAGTATTCATATTTCTATTTTTGAGGCTTTATTTGATAAAATAAAGATCAGAAATCATTATGGAGCGAGAAGTAAAGGGATAGTAAGTTCAGCACACGCACAAAAAAAGGGAAGGATCATTTTTCTGCAAAAGAAAGTAATTTGTCTTAACAAAAACCACATGTATCTTTAAAAGCTGGTTTATGTGGAGGACTATTTTTTCCTTTTTAGGTCTGAGATGACAAACAACAGAAGATGGGAAGAACAGGACCAGTTTGTTTACTTCTGTCTCAGTAAAGCTGTAAACAGTAAAAGGAAAACTCAAATGTGCTACGGCCAAGTGCGGTTACTGCTGCGATTGTGCAGGAGTACGCTGGAACACTACGTACATTTTTCTGCTCTCTTTGGCCCGATTCATATCCAGGAAATTTACACCACATCATGCAGCAACAATAAGGCAAACTAATACTTTACATGTTCAGCACTGGCATGAAGTGCAGCCTGCTCTGGAGTGTCTACAAGCCTTTTATTACCCACAAAGGAAACTACATTATCAAAAGCTGGTCTACCTCTTACAAAATCTTCTTCCAGCACAGCAGTCAAAAAATTTTAGCCTTTCAACAGAAGTTTATTGACCTTGGTGGAAAGCATGTAGTTTAATATTTCAAACTGTGCGAATATCTTACTGCAAATTAGCAGCTAAGAACTAAATTGGCATCTTATTGTGTTTTTCTAGAACATGTATAAACATAGGAAGAACAATTCTTTTTGCTCTACATCTATCGTAGACTTTAATATTGCCCTTCCTTTAAGTCACCTTCATTATATCAAGGAGGTTCAAACAACACCTGTTTTTAGCAAGTTCTAAGCAAGAACTTGTAAAAGCAGGAATTGTACTTCCAGAAGAAAGCCTGGAAAAGGTCTTCCAGCCTGTACCAGAAGTACGGTGACCCCACTGCAAAGCAGATCAGAGAAACAGCCTGGGTTCCTCTGAAAAAAATCTCACATTGTTTCTATGTGGAATAGGAGGCAACAGCACCAAGACTTTGTTTTGAGCTTCAGAGGAAGCATTTGTTTGATTAAAGGGTACATATCTGTTTGAAGAGGTTTCTAATATCCCAATAGAAAGAGTAAAGAAATCAAAAGCAAGTCAAAACTTTGCTGGTATGTTCCAGCTAGCATATGTAATTTTACTGTCTGGTCAGGTACCTACAACAGGAGTAAGGCAACTGATGCTCTATTTGCAACAGAGGTATCCTAAATATTTTTACTTATTTCCAGATATCCACATACACATATATTTTCTAGGACCAGAAATAATTCAAGCCTACATTAAAACAGAATTATGGTTGAATCTGTATGAGTAATGCAAAATTAAAAAACAGAGGGATATAATTTTCCTCAAACCATGAATATCATGCCTAGGAAATTGACATGTAAGGCTAAACTTAAAATAAACCTAAACAGATTAAGGTATGAGATGTACAGTTCAGACAGGGACAACTGCATCTCTTCCCAAGACTGATGCCATGCAACACCAGCATTATGACAATTAAAGCACTTTAGGATTTGTGGTTATATTACAGAGGCTTTTAAGAACACTTTATTTTCATATTTTTCCCAGCTTAGCGTCAACCACAGTCCCTAATTAAGATCACGTTAGTGAAATTTGTATACTTAAGGAATTCTTGTATTGAAAGTTGGAGATCTTTCACAAGAGGAAGAAAGAAGCCAGTTTGGAGGAATCACCTGCATAGAAAGTTCACTTTGGCAAGGACAGTTTTCCAAGGCCCTGAGACTTTTCCAAGGCCCTGAGACTTTGCCTGCTAATTATTAAAACCTTCTGAAAAGTTGCTTCAGAAGCAGATTAAAAACCTGCCTGCAGTCCCCGGGACACTCCACCACAGAGGGTGGCGACTTCTGGCAGCCAGGCAGCACAGGCAGCTGGGA
>NW_008823915.1:34309-36289 GCF_000699105.1 Pygoscelis adeliae
CTTCTGCCACAGCCAGCTCCAGCACAGCTCCACTGTCAGGGCCACTAACCGACCTGGCAGACAGGACCTGCCCAGCAACACATTCAACCCAGAGTTCAGCCTCCTCAGACTTGTCCAGCTGTACAGCGTCCTCCAAAACATCACCTGCAAAGCCATCATCTGTCCCTCTCCAACTGGCAGTTCCGGCATCCTGCTCTGTTCTTGGATCTTCTTCAGATCCCACAGACAGCTTCGGTTTTCTCACCTCCCTGTTTGTCAGCTCCTCCCACCACAATCCTCTCACTAGCTGTGCTATGCCAAAAATCACTAGCCTACTCCCTGTCCCAGGGGCAAGAAGCTCTACTCTCATTTGCCCAGAGATGACTGCAACCTGTCCCAGGCACCCTGCCAACAGGCTGGTTCCCAAAGTGAGCATATCCGAGCATGCCAAATGCAAACCTACTCATCCAGCTACTCTTTCCACTACACTTCTTTATCCACCTTTCCTTCAGTTGGGCAGCTGCTCCTCCTCCTCCCTTGCATCTTTCAAAGCCCCTTCCTTCTCCCTAACTTATCCCTTCTACACTGCTCCATTTTACTTTATCTGCCTACTCTCGCAAACATTTGTCATCTTCCAAGAGCCAGTCTACTTACCGCAGGGTTGTGGATTTCTTTTACCCCTACTGCAGGGTCATGGATTTCTTTCCCCTCCCCATCCCCCATGCTGTACTGCGACCTGTAGCCCCCAAAATGTAAACAAACTGCCAATCTTTCTGGAAGCAGACTTCAACTGCAAAACAGATGCACAGGTTGGAGCACATCTCAGCATGGGTAACTGCTGGGAAGATGCACCGGCAAATACTTCAGCAAGCAAGAGGAACCAAAGTGTACAGCTGGGGCCCTAGAAAGCTCATGCTCTAGCTGCTATCACGCACCAAAGTCTGCATCCTCACGCCTTACTGAAGCTCAGTTCAGCTAGCAGGTAGGAAGGGCTCCAAGTACAACAATCACATCTTCGTTTGGCTATACAGAGGTATCACTAGCTCCCTTGCTCAATTTCTGCCCTTTGACCCCTTAGCTCCTACCCCAGTCCTTTCCTGACCTGTTTGCAGATAGCATGCACATCCATAGCATTTCTAATTTCACTTGGGAGAAGATCCCTTCAGTTCAGACAGCTCCTACCTGACTGTTCAGCTGCTTTGTGACGCTTGTTGGGATGCGTGACGGTGATCTCCTCATAGTCGGGGTCCTTCTCTGCAATCACTCTTTTGATCCCAGACATGTTCTCTCCACTACTCCACTGAGAGGAAAAATAAAAGCATTAACATCACCCACAGCAACCTTCTGGGCAGGCTTCAAACCTTCTCCCACAGCCGTGGGAGTCACCATGGGGACTTCCCAAAAGGGCCGGGACACCTCCTTCCCCAGTTGCTACAGATTAACCCACAGCTGCAAAGCTCAGAGCTGGTTCCATTCTGCACGGTCCAGGAGCTCGAATGGCCTCCTGATCTCTGAAGCTCACCACAGCTCGTGCGCATGCAGCCACGGCGGTGCTGCAATGGCAAACCACTGTCTGCTGAAGCAAAGAGCCCCCTGTGCCCCACCGCCAGCGAGGTCCGCGCCGGGATCTGAGGGGACGCCCAGCTGTGGTCTGATGGGTGACTTCAGGAGAGCTGGGTTTCCCTCAGCACAGGCAGCACCACCTCTGGCAGGCGGCACGCGCTCGGAAGGGGGAACGCTCGGCATGGCCGAGCCGGGGGCTCCAACGATCCGCACCCCAAATACGTGGGGAGACACCGAGGCACCGCGACCTCGCCTGCGGAGCCCGATGCGCACAGGTGCCTCAGCACTAACCCGCGCCCTCGCTGGGCTGCTTGGCTTCCCCACTGCGGGATAACGCCACCGCGCCTGGCGTGGGCTTTCCCCCTCCGAAAGCTGCTTAACCCGAACCACGACCCTTCCCGCGGGAAGGGGCAGCGTCCCCGCGACGCCTGCGCGGGC
>NW_008823915.1:36992-62127 GCF_000699105.1 Pygoscelis adeliae
CCAGCGTTGGGTGCGGAGGTAACGAACGGTTTGTGGGCAGTAATTTACCCTCAACACCACAAAACCCCCGAGATTAGCGACGCTGTAATGTTTCTTTTTAGATATATTCACGTATTGGCCTAATCCTGACTTACTGGCTGAAGCAACCTTATTTTGTTAAGTAATAAAATTTGAAGAAGGTATTTTAATACAGTAATCAGTGAAAGGAGGATGATTAGGAAAAAAACCCAATAAATGAGGCTCGGCCTGACTGAGATGCAACATTCCAAAAGCCCACAAGCACAGTGCCACCTCACACGACTGAGGGTGGCGGCCCCGGCCTGCCCTTACCTGTTGAGTGCACAAGGCTTTTG
Organism: Pygoscelis adeliae; assembly: GCF_000699105.1. Taxonomy (NCBI): domain Eukaryota; kingdom Metazoa; phylum Chordata; class Aves; order Sphenisciformes; family Spheniscidae; genus Pygoscelis; species Pygoscelis adeliae. The sequence continues at coordinate 37,346 of NW_008823915.1, forward strand.
CGCTCATCTCGTTACGGATGGGCTTCACAAAAATCTTACACTTACTACTCACCATATTTCGTAGTTTCTCAAATCGGGGCTAAAACCGGTCAGATTAGTGTAGTTTGTACCACAGTTTGTGTTTGGTTTTGGCCAGATTGTAATTCCTCTGTCAGGTGTGGCTAATGGCAAATAGTGCTTTGGTCTGTGGTAGTCCCATGGTTCATGCAGTGAGCTGCTAACCAGCATTAATTAATGTCCTGCTCATACATGTATTTGCAAACTTATTTGAGGCCACTAATTAGCAAGCGTATGCTGAATGTTCAAGGCTTAGCCCTTAAAGTCCTCTTTTTTGCTCATTTCAGGACACTACACTGGCTTTCTGACTTCCTACCAAGCAAAAAACATGAACTATGGCAAATCAGTGGAGACTGTTCTTACACTCGAATTTGTATTGTGCTCATCAGGAAACGTACATATATAATGTAGTTCAATTTTATTTTCTTCCTTTTTCCTGCTTAATCGAAAGAGGAAGAGGCTGTTGTTAAAATATTGCCACCAGTTGACTATGTTTAAGTATCTTAAGATGGGCTTCCAGCCCTCAGAAATATTTCCATTGCTTTGCAGTCTGTGGATTCCCTTTCAGGCAATGTTACTTCTTTCAGGAAAGTAAATTTCTGCAAGCATTGAACTTGGTCGTAACTTACTTTTGGCACCACAGCAAGAGCCACTTGGTTGCTGTAAACAAGCCTGGCCACACTGCAGAACTGCAGCAGACACTGTCGGCTTGCCAAGTTTTGTTTCATGTTAGAAGGTATTTGAAAACCACGTTGTTTCTCAATAGTACAACATACAGACTCTCTCATCTTTGTGGGGGTAGGTTCAAAACTGTTGAAACTATTGCAGCTACTTCAGTTTTCTGCAGGTCAAAGCTGCAGAAAAAACATGAAAAGAAAGATGCAGCAGTATCATCGTGTCCATTTAAGTAAGTTATATTAAAATGCGGAATGTCTGGAACCATTTCTACAAAGAGCTTTTCTTTCTTTACACTTATTTCTCTGTGTCAGAGAGACACAGAGTATATTGAATATCAGGGTCCCAGTGCCTTGGACTTATTTTGGTATACCCAGAACACCCCACATCTGAATACACCACACAGGGAATAGACTTATGATACAGATTAAATCTCAGTGGGCTACAGAGCAAAGCTATGGAAGCTGTATTTGATTGCCATAACATTTAAAAGAGATGTTTTTGGGAAGAAGGTAAGACTAGGATCACATGAAGGGCAAGTTCCAAGTCTGAGATCCAGAATGCACATTATGGGGAAGAGAAAGGCAGGAGTACAGCTAGTATTCCACTTGAAAATACATGAAAGATGGATGTAATCTGTAAAAAATGGGGTATTAAACCAAATACTTTCTTCATACCAGTTCAGCTGCATCACAGTCAGAACCCTTACCTTGCCATCTGCAAGTGGGACCTCGAGATGGCCAAGTAACCAATTTTAGGAGAATCGACTTTCTATTCTGGATTCTTTCCAACCTGTATTGGTGCCAGTCACTTCCCTAGCGTTATCACCTTTTCCTGATTTCCCATGCTGGTTTCGTCTTCCAAGTCCATTCACATCCTTTCCCCATCGCAATACCCAGAACTAACCAGTATTTCACATCCCACCCCCATGCTTCATAATTTTTCCAGTTTTCTTTTGCTTTTAAGTTTACTCTTCTGCACAGCCTCCAGCTTGCCTTTATTCATGTCAATAGTAAGTTCCATGACAAGGACATAAAGATGAGCAGGGGGAATACCTAGACTGGGAGACAGAAGAACGGATTGATGGATATAGAGACTGCAGAGGGGCAGAATCCAACAAGTTAAATGACCCAGAAAAAAGAGGAATTTCCTCCTTGCACCACCAAGCCCCACCCTCAAACTTCTCATAACCTAAATAAAACACAGTGAACTATTCAAAAGGCAAATGTTTATTAGGTACACTGAACTTTAAAAAAACTTTCAAAGATTATGCAAGAAATATATTTAAATATAACAGGTGTTATTGCAATTGCGCTACATTACAAAATCACTTTTCTACTGTCAGCACAATCTGAAGACCTTAATGTTATATGCGAGATACATTGCGCTGACTCTGGCACACAGTAACTGGTCTGCACTTTTTTTGTTCAAATGTCGTTTGTGCTGCACCAGGTTGTTCTTGAAGATGAGATCAGCTCTTCACAGAACTATGCCGTTTATGTTTCAGTAAATAAAGGAACTGGCAAGGAATAACATGAACTGCTGTTTTCCTCAGCAAAAAAGGAAAATCAAAACATGATTTCAGGTGAAGACAAAAATCATGAGAGTAACAGTTCGGGAGGTAAACTCTCTTTCCATGGCCAAGTAGCTCCTACTAATCTGACTCCAAATTACTACAGGTGCACCAAAAGGAGAATGACTCATAAGTCCAGCATTTACACAGATGAAATTAGTAATAGTACATTATGTTCAAGTCTCTTGATTTTGCTTATTGCCATGCTGCACCATATTATTGCTTCATATTACATATATTGAACAAGAGGTTCATGACTGACTGGTTGGAGCATTCACAAATACCATAGAGGCTATTGACTAAAACAAGAAACTGTACACGTTAAGGACAGGAAGTCAAAGACTAAACTTAAATCCTTTGTCACTGAGGAGTGCTGGAAACAAAAAATAGGAAAAAACAAATACTGATTTCCCTAGATTAAATCTGTCATAGCATTGTAATAATAGAAGCATTCTAGGCATATTCTAAACAAGAGGTTTAACTATTCTAGTTAACGAATGGCAAGATTTATTTCTCTTAGAAGGCCATCAACAGTCTGGACAGTAAGACCGATCCTAATAAAGATAACAAACTGGGAGAAGTAATCCAAGCTCTTTTTCACAATAGATAAAGATAGAGGTGAATTCAAGGCACAGGTATTTTCAAAATTAACACACATTATTTTCTTTGGAACTAATAATACAAAGTAAGCCATAATTACATTATCAACATGCTGTACACAGGGGCTTTTATGTGCATTACTTGTAACAACATTATCAGAAAATGATCACAAAATTATTCACATGCACAGATGTGCACACATAAACGTATGAGCATGGACTGGAGCACTACAGTAGAAAAAGAGAAATGATCCTGTAAATAGAGTTCTTAGACAGTAATGGCATCAGGGCTATATACTGAGCAACATGAATTTATGTGTAACATTAGTTATGGAAGACAGCTGATGCAAGGCCAGTGTGCAGAGAACATGTGATTCACACGTCTGGTTTGGGGTTGGTAGGAGGCTGCTTACCATTTTATGGCAATGCTCATAGCACTGACACAATCATGATAAACTGACAGCGAGATCCATTTTTATTAATGTCACCTGAAATAATTCAACACTGAGGAAACTTGTGTGCTAGACATATTAAAGAAAAATAAATCACTGCTTGACCCCCAACCAGATAGCAAATTTCTGCTTAAAAATCTCATCTTACCTTGTAGACTCCAAGTATATATTGCTCAGGTTTTTTTAACCAGGCACAACAAACCATTTAATTTGTACTTTCTTGTGTGCATGAGACTACATTCAGATGAAAACATTCATTTTGCCTCACAGAGATCAAGTCTTGGGAGTTTCTTAATGCTCTTGAATTGGCTTTTGCCATCTTCAGTGGTAGGAAAAAAGCACACATATACTTGCCCAGTTGGGCAATTAGGAAAAATGAACCTTTGGCTTTCTTGAACATTGCCACTAGAAGACCACGACCACATATGTATCTTTATCGCTCCAACTGAGTTCAGTGAGTTGACAAACGTGAAATATTTTTACCACCTGAGTTTCAGCACCTGGAATTGCAAACCTATGAGCATCCAGAATGTCTTGGTTTCAGCAAGCCCAGCCAAATGCAGAAACCCCAAACGCACTGCATTTCCTCCTGCCGTGTCTCATGCCCCCCTCCATGAGTTTCTCTCGTTTCTGCCTCTGGAGCTGGACTAAGTTCACAGCTCTGCCTACCTGCTAAAAGTGACGGCTCCAGCACATCACCATGCCTTGGGCAGGAGGGAAACCTGAAGTCACAGGGAGTGGGACTGCTTCTTGTTTTGTCCTTGTAGCTCAAATAAAACAAAAGCAGGATAAATTGAGTAATAATTTAAGATAATGTGGTGAACTCAACTATTTTGAGGAAGAAGCTGGAACAAATCAGCAGTGTCCTTGCTCTCAAGCACAACTGACCAAAGCTTCCTCTGAACCTCTGTCAAGGTGAACACCTTCTCTTCCTACGTCGTCAGCCTTTCTCAAAAATTTGCAGTGTTAAAAGTACCATTTAAAAAGCTTGAGTAAATTATCATAATATTATATAACATAATCTGCATTAAAGATATCTGTGCTTCAGAGAGTAGAAACGAAAGCTATCTTTGATGAGAACTGCATTGGTGCCAATTAAAATAAAAAAATACCAGTTCAACTCCGGACCCTTGGTGCTAGAGTGGAAAGCACAGTGTCTAATCCCCAAAATGCATACCAGGCACATAGTATAAAATGAATTATCTGATGGTACAAATGGCAGAGATTCCACAAATTATGCCTACTTAAGCATTACCAAGAAGGGAGCCTACAGGTAAAACTAAACGATTACCAGGCAATGTTATACACTTGATGGCTGTAAAATGAGGGAATGCATGGTGTATGTAAAAGCAGAAGGCTATAAGGCTGCACTATAATGCAGTACTGCAGTTATCTATTCAGAACCTTCTTGAAGCCAGGCTGCAAGGAAACATCAACTTTCTTTTCAATTTACATAATCTTGCTAAGAACAGAAGGACATAACTCATGAAGTGGACATCAAAAGGGAGAAGGAAAACATTTACTCTCATTTCTTTTTAAGAGTGAAATACTTCGAAGGTAATTATTTGTTTAGTGGAGTGAAATATTAGACAACTCTTAAAATGTATTTTTTTAGGTGTGACTTTGGAAATACTTGAGCCCTCTTCCCATGTATGGTTAGACTGAAGTTACATCTTTGTGCAGGTGTCTCTACTTTGGGGCTGCCAAACCTATTACTATTCATAATTGAAATCTTTTGATTATGCTGGACAACATTCATAATTTTCTCTCCTAGCTGAGACAAAAAAAAACAGAACAACTTGCTGCTCAAGCCCATAAACTGCAAGCAGCTAGATATGCATAACAGTGGGAGTTTAAATACTCAAATTCATCTATACCTAAGTGAAATGCATCAGAGAACAGGTGGCTCAGGACGGCGACTTCCAAATTAATGCATCCTTCTAGAAAAATGGTATGTTTTCATCAAACCAAAGTTGAATTGTTCTTTTCTAGCACATCTAAAAAATAATTGTTCTAACAGAGCAGGCCGTAAATGCAAATTATTTACAGAGTTAACAAGAAAAAAAAAAATCACTGCTTGTTTTAAGGAAATCATTGCACGAATAACTATTTTAGCAATGCTCCACACATGTAACTGTTCAGTATTGAATACAGGTTCTCAAGAATTGTAAGCAGAAGTTTTCTTCTACATCTACATTTCTGCATTTACTGGTTCATTAAACACTGTCATTTTCAAAATAATAGCTAACAGTACATAAATTGTTAAGAAAAAAACAACTAAACTATAAAATGAATCTTCAAAATCATAGGAAGCAGTATCTTGTTATTTACAGAGTAGTGCAATATTATGAACACAGATTAAAAGATACCTATACATAAATGACATTGTTCTACACCTACAGAATAAAGACTGTTTAAAATTAGCATGACAATCAACATTACGAGTCTTACTACAAACAAGAAGGAAATCAAAGGAAAGAAGAGTATTTTTCAAATTGCATCTCTAATGAAGTGCTCCTATCATTTTTTATATTTTCATTTACAATGATGGCACAAGTTATATACAGTGTTAGTATATAGTATCAGTTACTGGGCAATTACCATTGCTATCAACGGACCTTATTCACAGGTACTGAAATTACCTTTTCAAAGTAACACTTGGCAAGCAGACACACAAGAAACTTAGAAAAGGATTAATTTATCTGATTCATTTGTCTTACGTTACCGAGGGACTTTCTTTTTAGGGCAATGTGAATGTACATGCTCAGGGACTGACTTCCTAATTACATCACCGATACACAGAGATTTGTATTTCATCAGTATTCTTAACATATACAAAGCAGTGTTTGGTATTTAGCCAGAAACTAAAGTTTGTGTCCTTTCCTGAGGTTACAAGTTAATGCATCATGAAGTGCAGCTCCCAGTGCTCTTTAAAAGTCATGACCATATGTTACTGAAAATGATGACTCCCAGCTTGGCACAGCTTCACTGAGGGTCAGAATTTCCATCTCATGAAGAAATACTCTGGGAAAACAGATGAAGAAAGTCCAGTGGAACAAACAACGTTCCAGAGATGGTGCTTGTTTTCACCCTCCTGAGCAAGCACGGAGACCAGAACCCCGAGGCCAGGGCTGTCTCTGCAGGGGCCTTATGGTTTTTTTATTCTGCCCTGGCACTGACCAACTTCCCTACTGGCTGCTGTCCTCAGAATTCCTTTGAAAGGCAGTTCCTGAGGTTTTTGGTGATTAACAGGAAATTGGTACACAGACAATCCTATTCATTTTCCAACTCTCAAGTGCTATTTCAGTTTTTATGAACTTGTGCCTCAACTATACAAGTGTGTATTGGAAATAGAGACCCAGTACGTAAATCTAGGGAGGACTTAAAAGTGGGTCAAAATACAGGCACTTCCTAGGCTTCAAAATTAGCCAAAACATGTTATGTGAGAATTACGTCATATGGCTACGTGGACAGGTCCACAGATATTTTTCTGGTGACAGAAGGGACCTTTCCAGAATTTCTTTATCTGTGGCCAAGCAGCTTACACAGTAGTTTAGCTACGCTAGAGTAAGTGATTGTCTGAAGAAAGGCCAAGAAATACTTGGCGGATAACTCTGCCATCTCTGCAGATGAGATATCTGAAAAGACCAATTCATAAGCTGTAGGGTGCAACCTGAGTCCCTACCTCTATTATCAGGTAATTTATAATGTGATGCAGAAAAGTGGAAGAATCCAGAGTTCATCATCTTTTATTCCTTGAATAGTTTAGAGATACTTCGCAGTGAGCGAAGAGCGAACCCAGTAACTTTCAGACTTCAGCCATACTATTCAAAAAGTTAAGAACTGGGATTCAAAATTTGCTTCACAGATGCATGCCTACACTCCACCGGTCACTTGCTTTCCATGTCATGTAACCTTGTACTTCTGATAAACATTTAGCAACACTATGAATAAGGTCCATAGCGTTAAGGTACACAATCGTCACCGCAGTGTGTTGCAATGGCTCACTAAACAACCAGTTTCTCCTTCAGAAAAAAGCATTCCTCAAAGCCTCTAATGTTTGTCCTATGTAGCTTGTTTTGTTTGGGGTTTTTTGTGGTTTTTTTTTTTTTTAAATTCCAAACCATGCATGATCAGACATAAAATCTACTTGGTTAAGCCAAGTAATCTGCTTGTAAGAATGCTGTGCATATGAATTATAATTCTATAAGCTTTTTTTAATTGTAGGTAATTATCCTAGATGATTCTTTGGAATTTACTTGCCTATGTATTTTTCCTATTAGCAGAACCTGAAACACCTTGCAGATACCACTTCTTAGGACAGAGGCACAAATGCTTGTGAAGGCATTTTCCCCACAAAGCTTCCAAGATTTTAATTACTAATCACACACAGGGCAAACTTTCTGAACGCTAGTACAACGTACTATTACTGGTCTCGTATCAGAGCCCATAGCAGATATAACTGAACTCTGGTTACTGGATAGATTTGTAGACTTGTTTTGTAAGTTAAATTAACCCTTTTTCTAAAGGCACAGGATATAATTTTCATATGACACTTCACTTAGTTATGGAAAGGGCATTTTCTCACTTCAGGAATCTTTAAAAAGCCTGTCTTGCAGCAGACCACTGGATTCATTCATGCCGTCTTCTTTTTTCAAGAAAAAAATTAGAGTTTAAAGCCTTTTTCATTAAATCTATGAATCGTCACACAGCCGTGATATGATACTGGCCTGGGCATGGCTGCTACTCCTGTGATAATGCCCGTTGCAGGGTCATAACAAAGAATAGTGTCTGTGGCTTCACCATTTTCTCGTCTTCCACCAAGGATATAGATTTTTCCATTACACACAGACATGCCACAATTCTCCTGTTTCAAAATACACAAAGGAATACATGATTATTTAAAAGACAAGACCTCAATTTCTGCATGTCTACCCCAGTGCAGAAGGACAGTATTGTGCCTACCGTCTATAAACAAACTAGCCTATACTATTCCCTCCTGAAAGGGCCAATGCAGAAAGCACAATAATTGGGGAAAGCAGCAGCACAATCCTAGGGAAAAGACTGTTTCAGGTCTAAGCCTTCACTACACATAGCTCAGACACGGGATACAATGGAATACAGCCGAATGCTGTACTTACCATTTAAACACCTGAGATAAGGAAAGGAGGAGATAAGGAAAGGAGGAGAGAACAAAGGTTTTCAGAAGAGGGACCACAGTAGATACCATTAATGCAAAAAAATGGGAACAAGGAGAAGCACCTTAGAGGAGTAACAGATAATGAAGAGGGATATAAACAGGGAAGAGGAAAAAAACAGTACCATGAAGGTGAGAAAGACAAAGAAAGAGACAGCACTATGTCTTTCTTCAAACAAAGAGAGAGAGGATTTTATTTCTTCCTTAAAAGCAGGCATGTAAAAAATACTCAGTTAAATAGAGAACACATATCAAAACAGAGGAATAGAGGTAAGGCCAGGAAAAAGAAGAACAAATTTCTGTTAAGGTAGATACTGTAGACTGTGTGATTGATGTTTTAAAAACATAGGGAAAATTAACTGACACACACACACACTTTACTACCAAGGGGACACATTTGTAAATTCTGCTCAGTGTTCCAAATGTGGAAGTGATACAGCCCTCGCTGCTGAAGTCGATACTTTCTGTGCTGTACAGTGGGGGTTTTTTCACACTGTAAAAACAACCTTCAATATTTTTTGTTACATTGAAAGGCTTTAATCAATTATAAGGAAATTACTATCTTCAGCCTAAATTAAAACATGTAGCAGAACTTGACAGAGATCAATTTCGATACAGTTAAAACATTATCCATTATACTGTTACACTGTTCTCCAACAGTAACTGCCCTCAAACAAAAAGACTGGACTAGCTAACAGTGACACCAAGCTGAAAAGCGACTGGTTTAGAAACTTCCTCTTCTGTGAGATTTTGAATTATATAGATGAAGTAGTAAGAATGGAATCAGAGATGCAATTTTAACAGGGTTAAACAAGCGTATACTCATTTCACACCAAGACACTCATGTAAAAAAACACCTTTCAGATGTCTATGAGCCTTTTAGTGTTAATTACCTGTCTGCTGAATGTATTCTGTACATGCATCCAGTAGTCCTCAGCTGGGTCATAGCAGTATATTGCTTTGGTAAGCCCACCAGCAACATAGATCAGATTGTTTAAAGACACAGCCGTAATACATCTTTTTGCAATAGGGATAGTCGCACGGAGCAACCAAGAATTAGTATCGGGATCGTAAGACTGAACCTAAAAAAAAAAACAAAACCCACATGCATTTCAGATTAAAAGCCTACCTGAAATAATAACCTGGCACACCCACACAGGTTATACAAAGACAGCCAAAGAAGTGGTACCTTCTGGTGGGCGATATCTCACCAAAAAATTAAGTCAATATAAACATAGGTCCATATATCAATAACGTCTATATATGCACTATATTCAACATTATTTTCCTAACACCCAGGTTTAAGAATTCAGAGAACCTGTAAAGCCAATGACAGCATCCATGAGAAAGACCACAGTAACAGTATATTATTGAGTTAATGTTTTCTACTCTGTATCTTTGTATTATAATAATTCCATGCTCCATTCAGCAAAACAGTTAAAACAGATCTCTGTATGATTTGTTTTTAAACCAGCAATACTGTTTACCACAGATAGAAAATGCAATCAAACACAATTAACTGACCTTGTCAGAACACGTGTTGTCATCAGGACCACCCCCGATCACAAACAGTTTGCCAACACAGCTGGTGACTGCCGGAGAGCTCACAGCTTCTTTAAGGGGAGCAACCTCTGTCCATCGATTGGAAAACGAATCGTAACACTCCACACTGCTGAGGCGGTTTTGCCCATCATATCCTCCAACAACATATACCTATGCAAAGTGGTAAAAACTATCATCGTTTCATTTTTAGAGTAGTTATTACATTTAAATATGAAATTAAATTAATTTAAAGCTGCAAGAATCCTAATTTGCTAGGTTTGTGAAGGGATACTTTCCTCAAATTTTCAAAAAATTTCCAAAAATTTTTGATTTTTACATAGGAGAAGAATATGGTCTTAAAATAATACGTAAAGACTCTCTGGAGAGTTCCATTCAGTCACATGTGGAATGATGCTGCAAACACACATCTAAAGCATAGTATTATTAATACTGAGATAGAAACTTCCTATTTGAATGTCATTTGTTAAAAAGGCACTTCTCTGCATTTCTCTTTTTAGATTACATTCAGCAACAGCAAAAGTCCATCTGAATTTACCTTTGCTTTTTATGTGTTTTACTTTTTTCCTACTTGCTTACAAAAATATTTCTTCCTTTCAGTTTGTAAACTTTTCTTTACTTTCCTGTTGCTTCTCTCATATTTAAGAAAGAAGCAGAACTCATTATTGTTTGTGTCTACCTTCTTCCCACTGTTTGCTCCAGCTGCAAGTCTCATCTCCAAGAAGTTACTCACTCCAAGGGACACCACCATGCACATCTTCCCTAATTTTCATTAGTGGAATTCTCACAGGCAGTTGATCCCAACTACTGTTTTTATGTTAAGGCATACATGCCTCCGAAGTACAGTGAAACCTCCTATTTCCCCACAGCATATATTTGGTTAATTTCAATATAAAACATTAAATAAAAGAGCACAGAGCTGACATTCAGAGAAGTACCAGTTTCTGTTAATAACTGCATAAACTGTTAAACTTTTGACAGCACTTCTGAAGCACAGGCAAATCCCGATGCTTCTTTGCCTCCCAAAAAATTGCTTCTTGGGGATAAGACATTTCAATGACAATACCCTCCCCCCCCCAAAAAAAAAAAACAACAAAAAACTGAGGGGTAACATGATTTTCACATCCACAAATAGTGTCTGACTAATGAAGAGCCTAGCAGTTTAAAATATTCTTTTATTTGAAAATATGTATTTTTAAAATATTTGATAGGAAATAAAGTAATACTAAATACGTACGTACGTTTCTCCACTGTTTTCTGATACACAGCGAACATCCCCACTATAAAAAATTTACAAATATACTTCTCTTACTTTACCAAGAAGAACAGCCATTTTGTGACGCCATCTGCCTTTATTTAAGGAGGCAACTCTGATCCAAATGTTAAGTTGAGAGTTATAAATCCAAACATCCCGACTATTGATTCTTCCACCTTTAAAAACAAAAATATGCCAATTTGAATAAATTCATTATTGAATGAGAAATGTTAATAGTTAACACGCCTCTCTACAGTGGGCAATGAAAACTTTATATCCTTTTTAGGTGAAATAAAGATCTATCTGTATTTATACGTTAGACTGAAAAAGTCAGTTTCAGTGGATTTCAAACATGAAAACATACAGTAAGTTATTTTACTTCGTGTGCCTTTCCCAGTAACATGCTGAGATCACATGAGATTATTTCTTGAGACTGCAATGCATTTTAATGGCTTTTGCCCATGCTCTTCGTATTTCCTTTAGTGTCACTACCTGGATGAGACACTCAAAATCTTAACCGTTTATGTGCCTCATGGCACATCCCTAACACTAGCTGTTTCCCCTCTGGTTCGTGCATACATCATTGTTTTACATCTTTTTCAAATGATGCAGGTACTCCAAATCTGAGGAGACAGTTTCGTTGGTTCAACTAAAACATGGGGCTAGGCGTCTAAACCATTGTCTATACCCTATAATTTACCCTTGCTAAAGGACTGAATGAGAGGTGTTTAAAAACCTATAGCTATTGCTCATATCGCTGTAAAAGGCTGGTATAAACGGATCCCCAACTTGGGTGCTAAAAGGAATTTGTTTCCATTTTACATTCCCACAGTGAGAAGAAGCTTTAACTGTTTTTCTTTTGGAGTCTAGGCAGCCATACAATAGAAACGAGTCACCATCAACGTACCAGCGCTGCGGTGCTCCTAGGCAACTGGTGTTTTTAACCAGCACACAGCACGTTTTGTAGCAGAGAAAATCCTGCTGGGAAAAGACTGCTTGGGATTTTTTGCTTGTGATTTTTCCAACTGTTGCTGCAAACAGGCCACTATTGTATTTTAAAGCAGTGTACTTAACGAGCATAAGCTAGTCTCTTTAAATACAATGGATATCCTGGAATCAGCTGTAAAAAACCTGCTGATTAATACCAAACAAAAATCCCAGAAAACACTTTTGTCTACAATAAGATTGGTTTGGGGCTGATGTTTACCATTTACATCAGAAAGTTACTTTCAGTTGAGCTTCTGGAAGTTCACAATACAAAGATCTGTCACACTACTTAAAAAAAAACAAACCAAAACCAAAAATAAAAACCCCCAAAACCAACCCAAACAAAAAAAGAAAAGAAAGAAGTCTTAAATTTTTTAGGATTATTCACCTGAAACGAGAATATCATTCCGTAGAGCACACACTGCATACTCAGACTTTGTAAACTCTGGAAGTTTAGCCAGCGACTTCCACTCTCCTGTTACGGGATCATAGCACTCAGTATATGGCAAATTAAACCCTCCAACTCGTTCACAGCCTCCAACAACAACTATCACCTCAGAATAACCAGTTGATCTAAAAAAGTGAACACAGAAAACTAAGGTGTATAAGATAATTAGTACATGGAGGCCAAACAACATTGTCTTCAACACTGTGTGAAAATTGGAAAATTTACTATTTAGCATTAACTTCTACAGCAAAGAAAAAAGAAAAAAGAATCATTTAGCAAACAGTTAGAGGTTTTCACTGTTTCCAGCTCTCTCATTACATAGCAGGTTACCACACCAACAGGTGTTCTGTGTAAGTGGTGGAGTTGCACTGCACAACGTTCTATATTAAAAAAAAAAAAAAATCAAATAATTAAAAAATACAGAAAGCCCTTACTCTAAAACGAGTCCTTTGACTGTGTATGTAGAGATATCAGAAACAGAGTTCAAGTGAGGCTTGAGACAACGAGATGAGCAATCTGATTCATACTGATACCAGTTCCTGTCCCTCCCCGAATTTTATAAAATTCATAGTGCTTTAAAGTGCTTAAATATTCAAAAAGTTTAAAATGTTTTAAGTTATTTCCTGCGAAAAAAAGCTGAAGGCATATAGTCCCCAAAATAAGGGAAAAGAAAGAAACCTTAGAGCCAATGCATAGTTGAAAAAGTGAAAAAACTGTAGTGATAGAAGGAATTAAGGAATGCTGAAATAAAAATTCAAGCCTAAAACAAAAACTAGAACTCAGTGTGAAAAAATTAAGCATTAGACAGTCTGCAATGTACGCAAATAAGCTTTCAAATTCTATTCCACACTCTTATTCTCCTTCTAATAACCTGATGCTTCTGCATTATACAAATCCTATATTCGCAGCAATAACAAAACTCGTTATATGTTAATCCACATTTGAATGTAGAGAATCAACCAACCATCTTCGACGTGCAAATCAAACTATGACCGACTTTTATTCCTTCTCTCAAATGTGTAATTTCTTGCAAGCATTTGTTAAAATCCTTTCTTTTCAGGGCATTTTTAGATTAAAGGATTTTGCACTGATACAGTTATTTCAAGGACTGCTGTCTATTCATCAAGTAAGACTGAATACAAGATCAATTTTATTTTTAGTAAGCCTTTTTGCTCTGTTGTGATTTAACTTCGATCCTGGTATGAATAGGCATCTCATTCATACCATTGCTGCATACTGCAGTCCTCTCTAAAAAAAAAAAATAAATTGCCTTATGACTGCATTTGAAATAAAAGTTGCATGATCTGTCCCCAAATTTCTGAACATGTTAACTTACGCATATATTAACTTATAAATCCTGATGAGATTTTTCCCTGTTTTGAAACATCAGGAATAAAACTAGTTAGCCCTTCTATCTCCTTGTCACTGCACACCAATTTAAATATACGATATATTTTTCTACTCAGAATATTTTGAACAGGCAATGCTAAATGATAATGTACTATAAGATTATATATATGAAGATATGCATCTGAAGAAGCATACTTACACACGTGAACTAGTCAGAAGAAACACTTTCTTCAGCTGCTCAGCTTTGAGGTGATGCTTGTTCCTGGTTTCTATGCATTTACTGTTACTGTTTTTTGCTTTTTTGAGGAACAACTCTGAAACCTGTTTCTCAAAGGGTAAGAGAGGGGAAGTTCCTGTGCCAGCAAAGCATTACCCAGAAAGAGAATTTCCTTAAAAGCAAGAAACTCATCTCATAATTTGCCTTAGAAGCAAGCCCAAATACATCAACTAACTGGTACGTACAAGAGAGGTTTGTCTGTCGATTACTTTCTAGATTAGAATCAAGGTCTCCACTTAACTGAAAAGCTTACTGCACCGGATTATCAATCTTTATTTTAAAACTAAATGAACCAAAAATCTTTGATCGGAGAGAGCTCTTTATGAATTGCTGTGATGGAGTTTTGCTCTTTAAAGGAAATCTTAATTTAGTACAGTATTTCAAATCCACAGAAAAACAAAATTTTTCCCAACATTTTAGCACCTATCTGGCCACATATCCTTTCTTCGGTTAGGAAACATTTTCTCTGCTACATTTTCTTGAAGGAATCTTGCACTGTAGAGTTTAAGGTTAGTTCCAAAAGATTTTTTGCAAATGATGGAGGGCACATCAGTTTAAAAGAAAAATAAAATAAATGTGGGGAGTACACAAAAGGAACATACAAAGGCTAATTCCAGAAAAGAACTAAGGATATATTTGAATGGAGATTAGAAAAAGCTGTGATCTCAATCAGTGGTACAGAAAGTCTTCCTTGTAGCCCTCAGAAGAAAGGGTGTGAGCAGAATAACAGAGGTGAGCTAAAAAAAGGCACCAGAGATTCCAGAAGACACTCTCTTATCAGAAAAAGGTATACAAAATAGAAAAGGGGGAGCGGAAGACAACTGACAAGAGTATCATATAATCCCGTGCATTCCCAAGAGCAGGTGTCCAAGGGGTCCTGAGTTACACGCAGACTTCTAGACAAGGTGAGAATGCCAACCAGCACAGCGTCAGCTGGACAGAAGAACATTCACTAGTTCAACCAGATTACATTCAAAAACATTTTAAGTTTGGGAGACAAATTACCAGGAGTCTGGTAAATCACTTTTTTTTTCCTGTTAATTTACTTTTGGGTAGCAAATGGGTAACAGACAGAAATGTAAAGTGAAATAAAACCTCATCTCCTTGGGGGACTGCATTAAAGCTTTCTAAAGGCAACCAAAAAGGATGTGTTAAATGTATAAATATAATAACAATATATGAGTGTCCTCTTTAATTAGTTAGAAGTTATCAGACAGCTTAACAGGAACTATGTGACTGAAGAATTCACAGGTATATGAAAATCTGAAGATAATTCAAAGTTTGCAGTAGGAAGAGCCTGTTTTGTTTTGTATATGGAAATGTAGTATTGCTCACTGCTTGATCTCAGCCTGGAAATTTGCTGTGCAACACAACCAGCAGGGGACAAGACAGACTTAAAAGGAGCATGAGGGGCAACCTCAAGATGTCACTATGTCATTGCAAGTACATAACTGAAAAGCTCTTTCAAAAAGACCTTCTGCATGTGTCAGCGATGCCTAGTGGCATACAACACAAAGAGCAAGCAAGCAACCTTTACGCCATATTTTAAACTTTTATTTACTTCAGGTAACTCTTCACTGGCTTCAAAAAGAAAAAAAAAAATCAACTGTGAATTGCAAACCACACTGTTCTTTTAGAAGAAAAATGGGTAGGTGCATACATACCCATACAAGGAATCACAATTAATTTCCAGAAGTTTCAGCAAAAACACTGGCATGGGAATTTCTGATCCTGCAGCCTGTCTCCTTTTAGAAACAGTTTATATAAAGAAATTGGAGGAAGGCAAGAAAGAAGGAAGAGAGCTCTCCAGCGTCCTCTGCTCTCCACCCCCCCCCAGAAATGCCCAGAAAAGGTGCAATGAAAACATGGGGGAAGGGGGACCTGGTAACTGTTTTAAAACACAATCTCTTTTTGCTATAGGCAACAGAAACAAACAGGCAACAGGAACAAATGACAAAGAACTATCCCATGAATGTAATATAGAAAAGGGGAAAAAATTCCTACTGGGAGACCAGCCAGTTTTTCTCTTTGTAAATTACTTCTCTTGTTCCTGCCTACTCGAATTCACAGTGCAGTTTAATAAGCTCAGCAGTAAAACCAACAAAACCCCAAACCAACCCACCCCCGCAACCTCAGAAATCACCTGTATTAGGCATGGTACTTCATTTACAAACTGCAATGCTACACTGAGGCTATTCAGATTCTCAGGTACATACACGCCATGCACTTTGACAAAACTGCTAAGTCTGAGGGTATTTGCTTTCTTTATCAAATTGAGTAATAAACATACAACAAACACCACACCAAACACCACAAGATACAGTCCCCCTCTCCTCCCCAACTCACTCATGAAACAAGGTTGTCCTTGGCCTGAATTCCACGGTCCCTCCCTGGGGCCCAGACTCAGGGTATGAAATGCCTCAGAAACTATCGTTGCACCAGTTTCCAAACTGCCACAAACCAGAAGTTTCCAAAGACCCTCCATGGCAGTGTACAGCTTAGAAAACCTGGCAGCAGGGCTACAAGGAGTTTAAGAAGAATTTCTTCTCTCACGCAGGACTGAAGACTGGAAAGCCACTAATGGGACATATGCTGGCCAAATATTCCACCCCCCCTGCCCCAAGCAAGCCTTTAACACATGCCAAAAAAAAAAAAAAGGTTCCCTGCACAGTCACTGTACAGCAACCACATATGACTAAGAGTAAACAAAGAGGAGTAACTCCTAACACAATCTGTTTGTCTAGACCAGATCATTGCATCACTTCAATTTAACACATGATTTTAAAACTCCAGCTTAAATCAGCTGGAGTTAACAATAAACTATCATGTCAACTATCATTGAGGCTCTTACTGGGAAAATATTTTCGGGGAAAAAGAAATAAATATAACCACCATTAGAAATAAATGCCACTAATGGACTTTTCCTCATTTCTTCTTGCAACTTCAGTCACCTGTTTGTGTCACGCATTATTAAGTAGCAGCAATTCTGAATTATTAAAGCGTCACAGAGTAAACATGAAATACTTCAGGAACTGTTTCATAATTCTTTAAAAATGTAAGATTTTGTTTCTTTACAGTTAAGAACCTGTTGTTCTGCTGTCTGTTTTCTATTACAATTCCATGTACTACTCCATCTGTAAAGTACTTGTGATGTAGCAGGTGAATGCTCTGAATATATATCCCCATCCGCATCCTTTATAGTGTGCCGTACACTTACATGACTTTGTTATAAAAAGAAAGAAGGTTGGGAAATGGAATGGTTTACCTGCTATAGCACAGTACATTCTTCTCAAGGCACTGCTATCGTGTGAAATAACTTAAGATCTCACCTAGCAAACATTAACCTTTAGAAAATATTTTACTTGCAAGGTAATATAACTTCACTTACCTGAACAGTTGTTTATTTCATAACAATAAAGTGATCTGTGCAAAAAGACTCACTTATGTACATTTTCAAGACATGTGAGCTTCACATGTTGTGGGGAAGTACAGAAGTGTAACTGTAGTGGCTCCAGAATGCAAAATAAAATAATCTGCAAGTGATTTTTTTCTGGACACGTGTATATTAAACATCTGTACATCAAGCCACACCCTTCTCCTACAGAAATAAGGGGGGGGGGGGGGGGGAGACGGGAAGACCTGCGTGGCCTAGTTCTGGGAGACATCATCTCATTTCCAAGGATATGGTATCGCCTGGCTTCATGCAGCAGCTGATAGCACTCTGGGGAATTCTGAATCAGCTGGTCCACTTCCACAGTCTGAACAAAGTAGTTTGGGTGTAACAACGGGAGCCTGACATGCGTCAGAAGTTCATGTAACACTGGTCTTCGCAACTCAACTGCCCGGTACACCCAGCGCATGACAGCTTCAAACACCATCTCCTCCTTACTGATCACCAGCTCATCACTGCAAATGTAATCAATAAGCTCATCCTTCCCCAGTTCGAGGAATTCTTCATGCTGGGACACATCCTCAAATGTCTGCAGCGCAAAATTCCTGCACTTGGTGAACAGTGTCTTGAGCGAGTGTGTATCTGCAAAGCGCTGGATTCCCAGGCAATTGCAAGGATCCAGCTGTTCTTCCAGGAACTTGGCACAGGCGTCACGCAAGACACTAATCTGAAAGAGACTTGATGTTTCAAAGAGATACTGCACATTCTCTGTGGTGATTTTCACCTTGCCAGTGTATACATACTGTAAAAAGCAATCCATAGCTTCAGCAAAAATGCCATTGATCTCCACTAACATCTCTCTGCTTTCTCTATGATCATTGCAAAACATAGCTCTGAAGTAGCTGCTGCAGGCTGAGAGAACCGCTCGATGGCAGGGAAACTCCCTTCCTTCCACACAGATAATAACATCTGTGAACAACCGGCTGTCTCGAAATTCATTGAAGATCTGGAGAATGCTTTCGGCATGCGATGATCCCGAGGAGAAGTCAAAAAACTCAGGGCCTGACAACGATTTTGGGTCCATTTCAAAAACTTTCCGCTTGGTTGCAGGGGAATCTCGTATCCCACTATCCTCTCTATTCAGTCTGCGTCCCAATATTAGTACCATTGTTACATCAGTTGGCTATAGAGTCATTGAGAAAAGTTTGCAGAGTTTCTCCTTCGCAGTGCTATGGTCTGAAAAATTAAAACACTTCAGTATTCAATCTGGTATATTCTTAATTTTATTACATTACACTTGTTTCGTTACTCTAGGAATTGGTACAATTTTTGACCTTTACTAGAGGTGACACAGTGTTACAGGGCAAAGTACTGTGCACCTTGCGCAGGGCAATGCAGCATTATCTGTTACACGTTAAATACAAAATACACCCATAGAACAAGTGTCATGGATGGCAAGTTCTGAATGTCCCAGCACCACTGGCACTGCGTTAGTGTTCACGATAAAAAAAACCTGAGATCTTGGCTCCAGCAAGTCACCTGACAGAAGCCAAAGATTTCCTGGATAAAGACCCAGAGCTTAGGCTTTTCTCATTTTTCAGTGTAATCCTCATTTCAGCTGGAACCTCCAAGTACTACTATAACAGCACTAGTCGAAAAGGGAAGAAAAAGAAAGACCAAAATTTTCAAAATAAAAATTCAGTTGAGAAATCAGTCCATTTTCATTATAAAGTCTATCATAATGTAATCTTAAGTCTTATAATACTAGTGTTTAATAACATTCAGTTATCTCAGTGAATAACCTTGACCATAAGTTTTTACCTGTTCATTCTTAGCATCTAAAAATTAGTTCACTGATAATCTAAGATTCAATTAAAAATTAATGTAAACTGCTAGCACACGGAACAAAATGAAGAAAGAATTACATTTGTTTGTGTAAAACTACTGAAAATAAGAACCAAGGGCAGCTTTACTGAGGACAGGGAGATTTTCTATTTTCCAAAGTACTACTAGAAAAAAAATTATTAGCAAAACTTTTTGCTCAAACACTTCCCAGTTTCAAATACATAGTGTACAACGTTCCCTCCAACAGGCAAACACACACTCACATTATCAGAGCACTGAAGTTGCAAAAAATCAAGTACTCAAATATTAGCATATGCCAATATTAAAGTTTGTAGGTGAAAAAAATGCAGCTGATTTTGCAGATAGTGCATATTAGAGGTAACGTGATCAACCAATCCAGCAGCAATAGGGCTTTTTGCCACTCCTGAGCTTTAAAATGAACTGGATGAATGTCCACCAAAATATACCGAGGCCGCAAGAGGCTGGGCAAAACGCCCTCTTGGGCCTGACATAGGTATCATTCCGAATGCTTGTGATATTTATTTGTATGTCTAGAAGGACATGCACTGAATTGTTTTAAAGTCCATGGAAATTTTTTTCATGCTTCCAAGAGGTTATATTCAGTTTCCCTCATTCCCCACTTACACAGTCAGTAAACGTCAGCTCCTCACAGCAATTTCATTTCCTGACATGCTAGCATCTTTAGAGCTGCGATTACCCAATCCAAGTCTGGCTACATCATTGCTTAATATAGAACACAATGAACATGCTTTTTTTAAACAGGCTTTTTACACAGCACCTTTAAAAGGCACCATCTTAACAAAGAGCAAGAAAAGAATGCGTGTTGTATATTTACTCATTGAGAAAAGAGGTTTTAAAACTATCATTTTCCATATAAATTCTTTTACACATATCTACAAGGTAGATTCTTGGTATGGCTCATTTACCCTACAAAATATTTAATTTTAATTTGAATTAAAATAAGATCAGTTGTCACTTTGATACCTGAAAAACACTGTTGCAATGAGCCTATCTAATAACTGATTGCTTCAGAAAGATTTTAACGAGGCATAAATGGACAGTCTAATCTGTAGCTGATATTCTATCCAATGTATTTCACAACCATTTTACCCTGTAATGACGCAGGCCGCATAAAAACCAAAACCAACAACAACCACCACCACCTCACCAGCTCTGTTGCTAACACCCTAATCCTTACATTGAACGTTATCTGCAGTTAATTCCATACTACTCAGCATGAGAAAGTAGGCAGAAATGAAGCATCAGCAGTAGAAAAGGGAAATGTAACACTGAAAATATAAATATAAACCCTAAAGGCTTGATTCCGGTGTCACAGATTTAAATCAGAATAATTTCACTAAAGCTAATGGAGCTTTTCCAAAGCAACACCAGCCTGAAATCAGAAACAAGACACTGACATATTGCATGAAAGGGCAAAACACTGCAACTGCATAAAAAAAGCTTCAAGATTTAATCTTTCTCATTATGTGAGAAGTTAAGACGTAAGAAGACACTATATTATACAATCACTAATAAATGGAAATACGGGCTCTGCGTTAAGACTGCTCACTGAAGGAAGCAATGTCTTCTTTATGCTTGGAACAACACAAAATTAGTCATCAGCAAATGACTTTTTTTTTAATGTCTCAATGGTTTAAAGAAATGGGAGACAAAAAAAAAAAATATCCATAGAGTAAAAACTAATCAAAGGGATAAATACTGCAAATTCACAAATAAGAAAATGGAAAGGAAAAAGAATTACACTCCATCTCCATTGCAGAAATTACTGCTTTTGAATATACCATGCTTCAATTTCTATGCAGTTAATTACTTCTGTAGGTTTGCTTAAGCAAAGTAATTTTATAATTACAGGCCAATGGCATCCTGGCCTGTATCAGAAACAGTGTGGCCAGCAGGAGCAGGGAAGTGATCGTGCCCCTGTACCCAGCACTGGTGAGGCCGCACCTCGAATACTGTGTTCAGTTTTGGGCCCCTCACTGCAAGAAGGACGTCGAGGTGCTGGAGCGTGTCCAGAGAAGGGCAACGAGGCTGGTGAGGGGTCTGGAGAACAAGTCTTATGAGGAGCGGCTGAGGGAACTGGGACTGTTTAGCCTGGAGCAAAGGAGGCTGAGGGGAGACCTCATTGCTCTCTACAACTACCTGAAAGGAGGTTGTAGCGAGGTGGGTGTTGGTCTCTTCTCCCAAGTAACTGGCGATAGGACGAGAGGAAATGGCCTCAAGTTGCGCCAGGGGAGGTTTAGATTGGATGTGAGGAAAAATGTCTTTGCTGAAAGAGTGGCTAAACATTGGAACCAGCTGCCCAGGGAAGTGGTTGAGTCACCATCCCTGGAGGTATTGAAAAGACGTGTAGATGAGGTGCTTAGGGACATGGTTTAGTGGGCATGGTGGTGTTGGGTTGACGGTTGGACTCGATGATCTTAGAGGTCTTTCCCAACCTTAATGATTCCATGATTCTATAAGACTATCAGTAGCACTATCACATGTTCAGCTCTATCAGACATACATACGGCCTTCTTGCAAATCTTGCTCTGGCAGTTTTAAAATGTCTCTACTTCCAGCTGCCTGCCCCATGTTTCAGCCCCAAAGCTGGCAAGGCAGAGGGGAATCCGTGCCTGAAGCTGAGCTCCTTAGTGCGCACGCAAAGGAGGGAAACACAAGATGATATACCTGTCTCCACCTTCCGTGTATATAAAGGTACTTACACATGCCTACAGACTCTGCATTATAAAGCACCAATCATTTAGAGAATTTAACATTGTGATATCTTCAGTAAGTTTAAATGAAGCAAAAGAAAAACAATTTTTTTTTCCCCAAATGCAACTATTGGGAATTATTACATCGAAAAAATATAAATTGCATTAGATCGCTTGCCTGAGCAAGGGTCAACAAGGACGGACCTTAAGCAAATCAGAGAGTCTACCCATTCAAAAACTGGAAAGGAAAAAAAAATATCACACTTTCTATCAACAGGTTTTAAAAATGTGTTACAAATACAGTCATGGCTCCGACATGGATGTTACCTGCACATGCACATCTCTAAATTAAACTGGGTTCACCAGAAGATCAGGTTCCTCTATTTCCTTAACCTGTATTGTCTGCAGGCTTGTCTACACAAGACATTCCTTGGAAATAATCTGAGAGCCCAATTCAGAGGCCGGTAAACGAGGTCTATAAAGTGTTTGCCCTGGCACCTTCTATCAGTAAATCCTTCTATGCAAATTACTTTTATGTTGCACTAAACTCCTCCTTCCTCCACTGCAACATCCCCATGTATTTTACCCCTCTCCCTTCATCAGCAGCTCTGGCAACAGCTAGCCACTTTCTGGTAGAGCTCTTTCTGTCACTTCTGCATCACAGAACTCCTTTGGTCCATTAACAGAACTGGCAGAAAGCAGCAGAGGAGGGGCGAGGCCCTTCAGTAACACCTAGTCATCAGGCGTGCCGGAGCTCTACTTCCAAAGCTCACCCTCAGGGTGTAGTTTCAAGAGTACCTGAAGCTGAGCTGGGCTTCTGCTGCTGCCAGTGGAGGTCGCTTCCACCCTGTGCCTGTGCCCACCACTGCGTCACGTCAGCAGCAGCACTTGCGTGGTGTGGCCGGACTGGTGACCATCTGTAAAGGGAGAAAAGGAGGCGCTGGAAACAGGCAGCTACCCTGGGGAAGGGCAGGAGCCACCAGCACGGCCCCAGCACAGCCCAGCACACTGAGAGTACCGGGACACCGCCTGCACGGCCGAGCATGGCAGCCGGAGCGTGCAGACAAGTCATGTCTACTATTACCTGGCATGGTGTTAGCAAGAGCACCCTCGAGGTAACGCAACCAAACTAACAAAATAAATGGTATTTTCATTCTGAAACATGGGAACTGTAACTCAGGTTCGGCCTATTCTAGTTATTTTGTGATTTCAGATAACATGATCTGCAGATGTGCTTCATCTCAGATGTCTGGTTACCACAAGAGTCAGAGACAAACTCCCAATTGTATCTACTGCAACACACTGGCTAAACCACAACACGTGCTCCAGTTTTCTTCTTTTGCGGGGCGGGAAAGGAAGCATAACCGTTCCCTCCACCAAAAAACAAACACAGCATTTATTTTTCCTTCTTCTTTCTTCGTCATGTAAAAAAGAGACCAAAAAGTTGTTGGTTTTAAAGTACTTTTTTTTTAATTATTGTTTTACAGTAGAAATTGAGGATTTGAATGCCTTTGAGATGAATGAAGTCTTTAAGAATACTGAGTAACTAGTAAACAAGAATTCAAAGTGAACAAGCTGATTGACACGATAAGGAGTTAGTTGCACTGCAGAAGTTTTATTCTAATGTAAGACACTTTTGATAAAAAAAAAATACTCCAAATGCCAAGATTCAATAATAATCAAGCTAGTGACACACATAAAAAGCCTAAGTGCCCTCAAAAATCACCCAGCAAAAACAGGAAGTGATTCGGACATGAGACTCATGATTATTAAGTAAAAAACAAAACAAAAGCACGCAGCAAAAGGGAACACCTTTAAACTGTGCAGAAGTCTTTAGGTAACCTTTTTGTAAGTGGAAAGGTCACCTAAAAGGGCACAAACCCACTGGAGAAAAAACCCAAACTGCTGCACAGTATCATTAATCTACGGGGAAGAGACTGTGAAAAAGTCAACATTCTTCCCCCTTGGTTTCACTACCATTTTTACACATATTCAGATTTTGTTTAAAAAAAAACAGCGCAAAAGCCCCAGTCATCGCACACATCCTGATTATGGGTTTCAAGGACTTCCAGGGGGTTCAGCCAGCTACCTGGACATTTGAAACTAACAAACAAATCGCAGCAATCCAACAGCGCAGTAACAGCCAGGCCGATACCACAACCCAACGAGATTACCTTTACATAAAGGAACGGGAACGTCTAATATGTAACGATGTGCGAATTGGACTAATACATAAATGCGTACATCTGAAACCGTGTGCGTTACCAAGGGTCCAACGTAACAAGGCAGCGCGAAACACGCAAAACAAACCCCAGCAAAAAAAGCCAGGAGATCGGCGGCCGGCGATGCCCTTAACGTGCACCGCGGACTCTCCCGCGTAG